>NW_003559167.1:0-983 GCF_000090795.2 Amphimedon queenslandica
TTATGGTCCGTTTTTCCACCGAGCACGTTTTTACGTTGGCTCAACGTTTTGTCCTTGCCTCCTTGGTTTTCTCGAGTTTTCTTTACTCCACAGATACTACTATGCTCGTTCTTGACTGCTGCTCTGGAGATACTACTGTCATATCAGTTCAGTGTGGACCTGAACTCAAAGAGACGCTGTGTTAAGTCGAGTACTCGTGTCGTTGGAGGACGGGCCACCAGGCTCGGTGTAGTCTCCATTTATTGTGTGATAAGCATTAGTTATCAGTATCATTACTATATTTCTATCATTATTCTACTCTTACTTTCAAAAACTTGTATTATATATATATATATTTTATTTTATAAAAGATTCAAGCGTCATGCATTTTGATCTTGGTACTAGCAGGTCTATAATTACATGATTTTATTTTATAAATGATAATAATATAATAGCTGCTTCTTTGCTTGACAGAGCACTCTTTCTTGTGACTACTTCTTGTCGTCCTATTGAATCGTACAACATGAGAATAAGGTGGGTGAATTATATAAAATGCATGTCGCTATGTTTATGACTTACCTGTCTCGTTTTATCATCAACCATGGCTCATAGTCATTTTGTAAGTGTATCTAAGAAAGCCTGACTCCTGAAGAAACTGTCAGAAAAGAGAAAAGTCGAGCAACGCTTGGAGCGTTGCTCATGAAAACAAAAACGGTGGTGCCCAGACCCAACGGACCATGAACGGAACAACCACAATAAAAACGGAAACGGCGCTACCGTTTAATCGCCGTTCAACGTAAACGGAACGCGAAGTTTTTATTGTCTTCTACTGTACATGTAATTGCATTCACAAATGACTGTTACATTTAATGTTCATGAGTTTCTCGAACTTGGTGTCAGTAAGCCTACAGCGATCTGGACGAAATGCTTTTCCCTCAATACTAAACAGACGTTTGACTGGTCCAGACTAAGCTGGAACTGACAGATAATGCTTAGCTAAAGTA
>NW_003559168.1:0-983 GCF_000090795.2 Amphimedon queenslandica
TTCTAACTACTCCTCCTGTGGTCTCCACTGTTAAACTAATGAAGGTGCCTTTGATACACCCACACACTATAAGTACATGCTGCATGACTTTACATGTTCATTAATAATTATACTGACTGTCACAATAATCACAAATATTACCTTTATCATGTTGTTCCTTGTCTTGTCTCAGTGCAGATATCATAATAGGATCATCATTAATAGTTTCCAAGAAAAGAGAAGCTTTCTCATCATTACTAGATGAATCATTCCTTATCTTCTGTAGAATAGGAAGGGACACTTCTTCCACTGACAGTATAGACTCTAACAATTGAAGTGACTCCAACATTGAGTAAACACAACTACTAGGAATGTCTCCCTCATCACCAGACACCAAGGATCTTCCTTCCCACTCAAAACTATCAGACTTCTTATATATCTCCAGCTGCTCTCCCTCACTGAATGAAAGATCATCACTCCATAGTGCGTGATAGTCAATACGTGCTGTGTAAATAGATTCAGCTGTTGGTGTATCCAGTGATTGTGTACACTGATCCTTCTCTATACAATATATCAATCAGTTAATGATTTAATTACTAACATATCACATACTCTCAATATTTCCCTTTTGAATCATCAGCAGTTGTACACTAGTTATTGATATATTTTCTTGTAGTAACTCAATCTCTTTCTTTTACTCCACTAATGCCTCCTCTCTTCCTGTCATGAGGTAGTATAGACAGATTATACCAATAGAGTCAGTACCTGCTTTCATTAGGAGAGAGGTTCGGAAATACTGAGTCTCTGATTTCTTTGATTTGAATATTTTATTTATCAACTTCCCTCTAGTCAGTAGCTTCACTTTCAGTTTAGACTCTACAGTAATGACACAATGAGAATTTTAATTTATAAGATAATTGTACTGATTGTTCAAATGATTATCAACTCCACATTACTTTAATACATGCTTTAAGTTAGTACTATACCTGGTGTCTCTAGTCTCC
>NW_003559169.1:0-982 GCF_000090795.2 Amphimedon queenslandica
TTGTATTGGCCTTGGCTTTGAGTTTTGTACATTGTTCAAAGTCTGTTTCCCACTTCTTCTTGATAGTAGCTGCTGCGGCCATTTTATTTTATCCGCCTACGCAATAACCGCACGTGGGTGGTAGTAATGGCGTCAAGTGCTCTTCAAGTGTCCATGTGCTTTGATTTTACTTCTCCTTTTCTATAACTACGCTCTAGTTGTATCATATATCAAAATACCAGGGTTTTGGAGAGGATTATAATGGAGAAAAACCGCTGTCTGTAGCATTTAAAATAAGAAAGTTATTACATTATGCAGATTTAAAAGTCAGTGTGAACCTAGTATAAAAATCATAAAAACGGCCGCCATCTTGAAAAACCAACCTCAATCCTACTTATAGGCTACCGCCTATATAATAGAGAGCCCACACTAATGGTAGGCATGGCTAGTGGTATTAGCTCCTCCTGTCTATTACCTCCAGCTGTTGGTTTCCCTCTCATACTGTACTAGCCTTAAGCCCACCCTCTACCTTTAATCATGTATCCTTGTAATTACTGTTAACTATATTCTGTAGCAGCTGTCTAACAACTATTCTTTTTATGAAATAAAGTGTTTATTGTTATATTTTGACAAGAGTCAGCTTTATTCTATAATTATCTAAGCCTTCTCTTGCTACTGCTGCTTTTGTATGTTGTTTCCCTTAACTCTTAATATAGAGATACACAGTTCCAAAGGAGCAGCTAAACTAGCCAAGAGGAGAAACTATGGCAGAGAAACAGATTATTCAGCAAAGAGAAAGAAGTTCACTAAGCCAACTGGTGGAAAGAAGGACAATAGACAGATGGTGCGATGATAATTAACTCTCCCTTTGTTGGTGTGAATTGAAATTTGTCCTTTATTATTTATGTAACTAAAATTTTTTGTTTTTTTGGTAAGTGTTGAGTATAGTGAAATCAGCAGAAATTATAAGGAATGATCGAGTATAGTTGTGTGTGGCTCATGT
>NW_003559170.1:0-982 GCF_000090795.2 Amphimedon queenslandica
CTCGGGAGGACGCAACTTTAACTTTTGGTGGGGTATCAAGACTGAGGCACGAACGGAAACAGAGGACAAGAAGAACCTAGGGCAACCTGCTAGCTTGATACTGCAATATTGCGCATGCGCGGCCCGAGCCCCTCCTTCCCCGTTAACCTCATTTAAACAGAGTCTAAATTACCATATATACTATCAGTCAGTGATTAGAATACAGTGAATACAATACAAGAGAATGATTCACCACCAACACTATCTTACACTATACCATGCACTCACTCAAAAACCAACTGCTTCATTCATTGAAGTGGCAGCTAGTATAAGCCAATAATAGACACTTTAACACAATATCAATCACACACAATAACTGGATCAACTATTAGTAGCAATAGACTGGATAATAAAATCATTATCATGTCATACTGGGGGAGAGAGTGAAATCCTCTCTACTCTAAGTTTCCCTCCTAAAATAGTCTGTGTATAATAAAAGGATTCAGTCTTGCTATAATTCACTGTTGATCATTACACAATTGAAACAATCATGTTAACATGTTAGATTATTTTACTAAGAACTGAATGAAAACTGAACAGCACAAGCAATAAGAAGATTGACATGTATACATACTATAAGAAACCTCAGAGTCTAGAAAGTTGTTAGTTACATAATGTTACATAATAATATGCATGGACTGAACTAGTTAATGTGGAGGCAATAATAGCACAAACAGAAGCCATACACAAGTACATGTACATTAAAGATTGAGCTTGACAGTCCAATATAACACAATATGAATCACACACAATAACTGGATCCACTATTAGTAGCAATAGACTGGATAATAGACTCATCATTATAATGATTACAATGGTCTAATAGGAGGGACCTACAAATTACTATGGACCTTATTCTCTGTCTAATTCATTAGCATACAACCATCAGAAATACACCTACCAACTCTAATACGTACACCACTGAACAAATACTGTAAACCCA
>NW_003559171.1:0-982 GCF_000090795.2 Amphimedon queenslandica
AGTATCATGTATGCACTGAAAATGATAATCATAATCTCGAGGACAGGGGGGTGGGGCCAAGGGATTATGAATATCATTTGAGTGTACATTCACACATGAGGGGCTACAAAAATCATTTGAAGTGTATACCAGATACTCCCCAGAAAGCCATGCTCTAACTGGCTTGTATCCAGGGAAGCCATAAGATCAAAGGAATTTTTGTTAGCCATAGAAATGATTGACATCATTAGTAAGAAAATTAAAAAATTGGCTGAAAAGTTGCTCATGCAAGATCCTAAGGGGCATTGCTCTACCTCTGGAGAATTATGTCACAATCAACTTCATTTTTTCCATTACATTTAATTGAAATGTTCATTAAAAATAATGTTACTTCCTGTTTCGTAATACATTCTTCTCCCACTTCCTGTGGAATATATATATTTACCTGGCTACAAACATGGTATCAGTAATATTCTACAAACAGTGCCTTTCATCTTATGGCTTCTCAGGATACAAAGGTCAGTAGTGTATTGCTGAAAGGTGAGTTTAACAGATGTACAAGTATATATTATTAGTAGTAAAAGCCACACAATGACAACCCACAATTATGACAAAGACTGAGTAATTTAATGAGAAATAAAATTACTTTTTAAAGATATGACCTTTTGATTATTAGTGCTTGTATTAATGTTTCAAACAGTTTGTGTGTTAATTCTTACCTTAATATCACGTCCTCCTAATAGTGACAGGTTACTAATATCTGATAATGATTCATCAGGTAGGATCTCCTTCAATTCTGTTTGTCCTTTATCAAACACAAGAAATGGTTTCCTTTTCTTAATCGCCAACAGTACATTATATATGCCATAAGTTGTCCTTTCTCTTGGTGTATTCACAGGATAGGCTAGTTCTTTAGGATCAATAACTAACTCTTTTACCTCTAGACTGGGACAGGATTCTTTATAAACACACATTACCTCTCTTATCACATCTCTTCTTAGAG
>NW_003559172.1:0-982 GCF_000090795.2 Amphimedon queenslandica
TTATCTTTTTTTTCACACTGTACTGTAGAAGTACTAATTAGTGTTTAAGTATTCCTAATTTTTCACTATTTTGCATGCATAGCTGGGTTCTTATTAAGACTTATAGAGGTTCTCTCTCTATATGATATTTTCATTTTGCTGTTAGAAGTTCCCATGAGTAAGCTGCCATTTTGTTTGCTGGTTACACCCACTTTATGTAAATGAAATGGGTGGATTGGTAATTAAAGCATCTTAATTATTATTCTTTTTGATATAATGTGTATAGAATATATAAATCTCATGGGCTCCAGGTTATAAAAATGTAATTTCATTAACATCAGTAGAGGAATGAGGACGTGACAGAATTAAAAAAATTTTTTTAGAAGTTTCCACCAAACAATTCAATCACTATCAAGAGGCTCTAATGCAGCAAGAATTAATTTGTAGATGTACTTTAAAGGGGCGTATCTAGGATTGGATTTATGGGGGGGCCCCTTAATGATGTGGGTGGGGTAATTAGTGGGTGTGGTCAACCAGGCTTGCATGCAGCACAAGATTTGATTTTTTGGGAGGGCATGCCCCCCTAGATCAGCCCCTGGTACTTTAACCCAGGAAAGCTGCTGAAGTCCAACTTAGCCTAGACATTTCTAATTAAAGGGTTGTAGTAAAAGGGTTAAATAGGCTTAAAATAGCATTGTTTCTGCTTCCGGTCTAATTTTTAATCTACCTGTATGTACATTGTATATGTAGGCAATGACGCACAATGCCTAGGCCTGCAGCCACCTATGGCAGTGATCTAAGCCACCCACAACTATTCAATTATGGTGCAATACGAGTTTATTATGATATCATTATCTTGTTATTATAGGGTGGAGATACTGCTCTTATTGAAGCAGCAGAGAGAGGACATTATGACATTGTACAGCTGCTATTAAATAATGGAGCTGATCGAAGCACTGCAAATATTGTGAGTATCATGTAATTAATGGACCATAAATATTTT
>NW_003559173.1:0-981 GCF_000090795.2 Amphimedon queenslandica
CATGGCTTCATGGGCATACATGCTGTGGGTGGTATCTATTTAGTTGTGTTGTAGTTGCTGCTTTGCTGGTGACCTTGTTCAGTTCTGTAGAGCTATAGTTGTCCTGGGCATTGGGCACTATAGAGACAGACCTGTAGAGCTGTTCAGCACTACAGAGCTAGTTGCCCTATGGACTTGGGGACTAGATAAAGACCCATACCTCTAGTAACTGTACAATCTTATTTGGCCCTTTAAAGGTAACTTCTTTTTAGTGCACGTTGACATTACGCATTTTCCTTTGTTTCTGTAGATGGGTGGTGGTGTGGGGAGCCAGCTAAGCAGTGGTACCTATTCGCGTTGGTGCTGGCTATCACACTGTTTATCAGTGTGCAAGACCACTGCAACTTTTGATAAATTTTTATTTTTTTTTTGAATCAATTGTATTATTTTTATTAATTAATTTTATTATTTTTAATAACTGAATGAAAATATTCAAAATCATCAACAATAGTATCATTGCAATGACACTGATTTTATGATCAAAAACGGTTATTCACTATCTCACCTCTCACTTTAGCTCTTTCAATTTTCTTAATCCTAACTCGTCTCTTAATGTTCATTTCTTCCTCTAACTTCTCTTCTTGCTTCCGTCTTTTTAAACGTCTTTGTTTTTGTGCTTCATATCCATGTAATTTATCATTAATCGTGTCCATATCTCTCAATCTGTTGTTATCAACATGTAGTTGTTTCCTTTCGTCTCTTAGCTTAGAGTAGTCATTTTTTAATTTAATTTGATCAGTCTGCAGCTTGTTATGATCAGTCTGAAGCTTGCTGTGATCTCTCTGAAGTTTCTCTGATCACTCTGAATTTTACTGTGATCCTTACAAAGTTTATCAATCTCTGACTTCAGATTTTTGCATTTCTTGTCAGATTCTTTCACTTGTTCAATCAAATCTTCAATTTTCTTCTCCTTTTCTTTTCCTTCTTTCCACCAGTCAATAC
>NW_003559174.1:0-981 GCF_000090795.2 Amphimedon queenslandica
GTATGTTAACTTAAGAGGGGAGGGGTGTTATATATTGATATATTATTTTGGTATTGATTCCTATTATTATTTTCTAAGGCATTTTGATTACAGTTATTTCTAGTATTATTATTATTGTTATTCTGATTATTATTACTACTATTGTTATTACAATTATTATTATTACTATTATTAATTATTATTATTATTACATTGCTGTACGATGTTATTTCTTTTCCTTCTAGCTGATGCTTATGATTTACTATGCTTATTAGTTCATGTATACTGATTCTGATTGTTGTGTAATGTTTTGTCATTGTGATGTAATATGATGTAATACTGTTTGTATATAAGTGTATGCTCTTTTCATTTTTGTCAGAAGAGATTTTAGCCTTTTTACAATAATCAATATTTACAAAATACGAAGGTCAAGCTCTCTCCATTCGGTCACTACATATGGCTTCCATTGGATCAGTATCATAATAATTTTCTAATTTTGTACAGTTCATTTTATGTAGGCCCAAGACAAAAGGTTTCACTTTCACATCAAGAACAGATGATGAAGCTATAATACATAAAATTATACTTAAAACTATCATTGTTAATTGTTTCTTGCTTACATTTTGTATCTTTCTTCTTTGTAATCTGATAAAAACCAACATCAGCAGTGAAACCCATGTCATTAAGGTGCGAAAGGCTGCTGCTATATAACTGAGGATCAATGGGTACATAAGCTAGAACACAATAAGCGCTAAGTCCAGCAGCAGTATTGATAGCTTTAATCATTCTACTGTACGTATTAACCTAAAAGAATAAAATTGTATACATTTTCACTCTGTTATAATATACATGTGTATTTAACTTAACTCTATATTATTACCTGATCAACAGTTGTAGCAGTAAAAGCAGAAAGTGAAAAGCCATGGAAATCTGTCATTACTTTTTTTACAACAGAATACAACACAAGTTCAGGTTGCATTTTAATGAAGCATGCAAAGTAGC
>NW_003559175.1:0-981 GCF_000090795.2 Amphimedon queenslandica
ACCTCAGCTACTACAAAGCTCAGATACTTACTCTGAGATTCAGAGCTCAAATGAGCACAATGTACTAGCTCTACAGTCACTGGTTTATCCAGTTGAGGAACAGTAGGAGACACAGATATGTAACACACACTACTGATCAGATGTGTGCCTCCAGGGAACTCAAAATCTCCTCCCCATAGACCTTGAGCAGCAGCTTCATAGACAGTGCTATCCACTGGAGAGAAGAGTCCATCAGGTAGAGAGAGGCTAAGACCACATTCATCCAACTCTAACTCATGACTACTCTTAGCATTATACAGACACACCTTCTTACCCAATGTTACCATACCATCAAATGGTAATTCTATACAATAACAGATTATTAATACTTAAACAATAGACTACACTAACCTGCTTTAGTCCAGTAGTCACATTGAATACTCTTAGTATCAGTTGAAATATCTTTCATTGACTGCAACTCTTCCTTTAGTTGTAATTTCTCTTTTGTTAGTTTAGCAATTACCATATCATCATCAGCAACTTTAGCTTTAAGTTTCTTCATCTCTCCTAAACAAAAGAAAGTATTATCATACAGTAATACTATGATAGTTTTACCATTAGTTAAAGTTTTCTCCTCTGTCAGTGTGGCTATATAAGTTTCACTATCAACAACTTTAGCTTTAAGTTTCTCATTCTCTTCTAATGAAAACTATACACTATATGGAGCAATACTGATAGTATTACCAGTTGAATTCTCATTCTTTTCCTCTAATTCTGATTTCTCTTCAGTCAGCATCGTTATATTAGCTTTAAGTTTCTCAATCTCTTCTACATAAAATTCAATGTATTATCTCATCATTAGATATACAGTAATGTACTCATGGTATAACCTCACCAGTAATGTTCTTCCATTCTTGTATTGAACTCTTCACTTTAGAATCATCAACACTAGCAGGAGGAGGAGGACTCTTAGTGTAAGTATCATCAGTAACATCACCTAAC
>NW_003559176.1:0-980 GCF_000090795.2 Amphimedon queenslandica
ACTTTAAAAAATCATAAAAAATATAAACTTGATCGGAATCAGCTCAATCTCTCCACATTGCATAAGTACATGTATATGCATCAGGAAACATAATAAAATTAAGGAATTTTCTACTTGTCACTTTTTGTGAAATTTTACAACAATCCCTGCACTATAGTACAGGGACTTTTGTCTGATTTTCTAGCAAATTCAAAAGATCATAAAAAATCCAAATGTGATCGGAATCAGCTCAATCTTTCTACACGGCATAAGTACATGTATATACTTGTCAATTTTTGTAAAATTTTACAAAAATCCATGGACTATAGTACAGGAACTTTTGTCCAATTTTTAAGCAAATTTAAAAAATCATAAAAAATCCAAACTTGATCTGAATCAGCTCAATCTCTCTACTCAGCATAAGGACATCAATATGTATCAGAAAATGTAATAAAAATTTGGAGTGATTTTTGGCCATTTTTGTAAAGATGGTATGGTACTTACAGTAAGTTGGCCCATTCCTTTACACAGGAGGTCTGCGCATGCGCAGTAGACACCACTCAACCTTCTGCACATGCAAAGAAGTATTGCGCAATCTCCTTAATTTATTTATAAATAATACATTCTTTAGAGTAATAATGTCACTACTGCCATTATCACACCTAATAGTTAGCTAAATAGTCATTGTTATTGTTATAATAAACTTGATACTACACTAAAATACAGGTAAAACAGTTTACACACCACAGTAATTAAACAACAACAGTTAAATATCTCAGTACAATTAAAAAGATATAATGAATATAAGCTGTCCTATCTTGGTAAAAGATGATCTATCCCCTTAAAAAAGAGTAAGACTTCATTAGTGTACATCAAAGTCCATCTCACTATAAATAGAACAGTAAAAACACTAATATACAGCAGTTAAAACAGCATTGTACTGTATTTTAAACAGGCACTTTACCTAATTGTACACGTTCAGTAATACAGTAAAACTCATG
>NW_003559177.1:0-980 GCF_000090795.2 Amphimedon queenslandica
AATGATATTAATAACAGCTGCAATTAATCAAAGATAGAATATAATAACAATAAATAGAATGTATTCGATGTACTTTGCTGATCAGCAGCTGAAAGAAATTTTGAATTTACAAAACAATCAGAATCCAATAATGGAGACAACTTGGAAAGACATGAGGGAACTTAATAATAATTAGAATAATTAGCAATTAATTAATTAATTTAATTACGAGAATCATTGTCAGCAGCACGTGACATAAGTAACCATGACAACGCCACGCCCTCCTCCAGCACAGGATTCTGAACTCCAGCAGTTTTAACTCTTCCAATTCCCTAAATGTATCGCCATGGCAACAGGTAACGCAATGATACTAACTTGTTGGATAACATTCAGAAAGTCATTAATTAATAATTTATTTTCTCCTAGGGGGCGGGGCCATTAAACACATGTACATGCATTACGATACCTTTACAGAGTTCATCAACACACTGCCAATAGCATAATCTCATTAGAGGAGGTGTGGCTTTTGAACTTAAAGCCGACTATGACAATATAAACATTATTATTTATTATTATTATTAACTACCTTTAAATGAGATGTTAAATTATTTGGAACATTTTTAAAAGACGAGCAAAACAAAGAAATTGTTCTGACAATATGCAGCTGTGTACTGGAATGAGCTGTGAGTGAACAAAGGGTTAAAAATACAGGAAACTAAAGGGTTAAAAATACATACCTTCCTGCTTGAGGTAAAGCAGAAGAGACTCCACAATAACGTTGGAGAGTGAGTCCATCCCTTGAGCTGCTAATGGACACTCTCTAAATACCTTGATACCTAATATCCTCCGTAAAATGACATGCGACCAATCAAAATGGAGGGATTACTTTCAAGCACATTCTGTCTATGATCGGTGTTAGAGAGTTTCCCAGAGGGTCCTAAACACATTTAATATACAATAATTATCAGATCCCCTGTGTATGAATGTACCTTTGCCATACA
>NW_003559178.1:0-980 GCF_000090795.2 Amphimedon queenslandica
ACCTTCGTATCTTTTCGGTCTGCTTGCCATCTTATAGTATCATGGTAATATTCAAACAGAAGAGAGCTTCGAATCCAATGGTGGTAGCTCCAGCCTCCCGCTTCTTCCAAGTTCTCCGACAGCTGCACTGCGCTGCGCATGCGTAGATCTATAGGCGTGGCTTTAGGAGGAGTTTAGTGCATAGATATTATAGTACACAGGGATTGGAAACGGGGGAGTAGGCTGGTTGATGTTGCTATTGGTTACCGGCCCAATACCTGGTTGATTTCCCATCTCCTCCATTAGTGAGGCTGTACTGCAAGGACTTCGAAGGATATTTATGGAGATCCAAGAGGACGCTTACTTATGATATACCTACCGTTCGATATAGAAAGTGTTGGACTACCTGCAGCAAGGTTTTTACTTCTACAACGTTATTTTGCAACGAGTTATAGCATATCTATGGTTATAGGTACAACAAAATTTTTTCATTTCAGTTTCGCCCTTTTTCTGTAGTAACAAACTCATGTTTCATGAATTCTAACCTTAACTAGTATCATTCGATATACAAATGGAAACTCTTTCTTATCATTATAAAGATATTGCATTTTACTCTAGCTTGTTTTCAAAAAAGGGATTATAATGACAAAAAATACATTTTATGGTTTTAAAAGTGCCATAACATTAACATGGTAAAATTATCTGTACAATAGAAAACAGAATTATAAAGAGGAAACATTAGGCTTCTTGATGCATTAATTTCACTTGCATAGGAACACTTGTTTGCGAGATATTGCTCCTAAAAGAAAGAAAATCAAGGGTAAATTGTGACAAAAAATTTCAACGAGCCTCTGTCAGCCTAGCAGCAATACAAATGAATGGAGGTTGGGCTACGCCCACGCTTCCGTTTCCAATCCCTTTCATTTACTCTATTATCTATGTTTAGTGTTTAGCCTAATAGCCTCGCCTTCAATTCCTTCATTGCAATGATCAGAGGGCCG
>NW_003559179.1:0-980 GCF_000090795.2 Amphimedon queenslandica
AAGGAGGCAAGATGGGTCTGTTGATTTCTATCGTGGCTGGTCTGAATATGAGAAAGGATTTGGTAACCTAACAGGAGAGCATTGGCTAGAACTGAGAAACATTCATCGTCTCACTCCTCAAGGATCAAACTATTTAAGAGTTGATCTTGGAGACTTTGAAGGCAGCAAGCTTATGCTAAATACAACAGTTTGAGATACTTGATTCATACACACAATATACTATTGTCATTGGAAGCTATAAAGGAAGTGCTGGAGATTCATTGAGTTTTAGTAACATGATGAAGTTCACAACTAAAGATAGAGATAATGATGTTTTGAGTACTAACTGTGCAACGAGATTCTCAGCAGCATGGTGGTATAAAAACTGCTACAGAGCTCATCTTAACAGTCCTTATTTTCATAGTGGCACAGTTCCAAGTGATGGAAAAGGAATTATATGGCACCATTGGAAAGGTTTTACATATTCTCTAAAATTTACAGAAATGAAAGTTCGCCATCACAATTAGTTTATTAAGAAACACTAAGACTTACTTTAATGATGATTATTATTTTTGAGTGCATCATTCAATGTAAGATTTAAGAGATTAAAACAAGTTAAATCATGGTGGCAAGGTTTTCAAGATTTTGGCCAAGGGGGGGGTGACTCAATATTACAGCCCAACTTGTCTATGCTGGACACCTTGGGACCCAATAATGTCCTGATTATGAAAGTGTACGTATTATTAACATACATTTATAATGTATTGGGACTGCAACTACATGTCCTGATTATAAAAAGGTGTCCTTATTTTAGAGTGCCCACAATAGCAGGTTATTTTGTATATAACTTTCATGCAACTAAAGTATAATAATAGTAAAAATAAACAAATAAATAGTCTTGGCCTAGCTGGCCTGAGAATAACAAATAAATAAAGTTCAAGGGGGCAAATCAAAGCCAAGGGAAAGTGAATGAATGCTCCCTCAACTCCCAAAATAAAACA
>NW_003559180.1:0-980 GCF_000090795.2 Amphimedon queenslandica
AATGCATTATAGCAAACATGACAAACAATATCTTAACTGGAATTATTAGAGATTTTATATTACATGAGAGTTTTGTAGTCAGTACTTGTAACAAAGAGACTAAACTCAAGTGTAGATTGCATTATTCATTACAAGTCAAATATCACCTACTGGACACAACAATAAATAAAATAATGACAATTACTTTTTATACTATAGTAAACTATTCAAACTATACCTCATAGTATAACTTCATACACTGTAGCCTTCTTGTCTCCAGATCCAGTAACAATAAAACGATCGTCGACTGATATGTCACAGCTTAAAACACTACTGCTTTCAGACATCTGTATGTATAGGATACAATCATTATTTCATTGTACATTAATGTATAATTATAAATAAGACTACACACACACATAATAATAGTAACAAGTACAAATACCACTGTACAGTTAATGTTAATAATAATGGACTATGTACCTGGAATATACTAGCACCATAAGGTGTTCTCCATGCATTTAGTAGATTATCCTTTCCTGTAGTTATAAACCATTTACCACTGTGAGCAAACTTGAGTGACAGTACACAAGACTCGTGCAAATGTAACTGATACTTATCTGGACCACTCACACAAAGGACTTCAACACTACTGCTCTCCATACTAATAACACATAAACACACACACACATTAAACCATTGGTTTATCTAATACTGCTAATAATTAATAAGACTATTGGTATATAAAGTATACAAGCATACAGTGATATAGTGGATTAATTTTGTAGTTCTAAAGCTTTCAGCATTTGATCCTCATACACTAATTTGTGGGTTTAGTTTTCATTGATGACAATATATGGAGCCTGTAACAAGTAGGTACTTTATGTTTGTTTCATGCAATGGAAATAACGTAAGCAATATAATAACTTAAAAATACTTTTATCTTACCCTACTGCTAGCCAATCAGAAGTAGGACAATATCCTAATGAGAATATCTGACT
>NW_003559181.1:0-979 GCF_000090795.2 Amphimedon queenslandica
CAGGTATGGTGCTGGGGTAGTTCTCTGCTATTGTCACATTGAGATAGTTGGGCTCAAATCGCGGCTCATTGCCAGTAAACACGTTAAAAATCAATTGAATCAGTACTGGGTTAGAGACCGGATTAGTTCCTAAATCAGAGACGCTTATAGCGACAATGCTACCCGTACTTGATTTACTGATAGTTCCATTCATAGAGAAGGAGCCAGTCGACTCGTTAAGATAGAAGGTACCCTCAGTTGGGAGTGTGCTCTGATCTACTGTATATCTCAGCACAGCATTCACTCCAATGTCACTGTCAGTACAAGAAGCATTGAACAGTGATAAGGATTGGTTATAGGTGTTGGCTAGTATCGTTACTGTCTGTAGCGTAACATCGCAAGATGGTGAGTGGTCATTTATATCCGTCACTATCAGCGTAACAGTAGCTGATGTGGTCTTTGGAGTTAATCCTTGAATATCGTCATTATCTGAGACTGTAATTTCAAAATCATACTCACTCGTAGTTTCCCTATCCAAAGTACTGGCTAATGCCAGTTGGCCAGTATTAGCATTTAGTGTAGCTAGGGACGAATGAGAGGATGTCTGGTATGTTATGCTGCCTCTCATATCAGGATCATATGCTGTAATGGTTGCTATTACATCACCAACACTAGAGCCTTCAGAGACATTGAAAGCAAGTGGAGAAGTTATGACTGGATCATGGAAGTTGACAGGTAGTACACTTATTGATATTGTTCCTGTTGTACTCAGAGGGCTGTCGGCTCCAGCAACCGAACTATCAGTGCAAGTTACTGTAGCACTAAGAACTGTAGCTTCTTCATAGTCTATTATACCAGAGAATGTCACATCACCGTTGCTGTTTATGGCAAAAGGAGGAGCAGGAGAGACAGAGAGAGAGGTAGTTCCTCCGTCAGCATCTGTACAAGTGTACGACTGTATGCTAAGACTGGTGTGGTTTCCTTCCATTTGTGTTGTGGT
>NW_003559182.1:0-979 GCF_000090795.2 Amphimedon queenslandica
TGTACATTTTGGAAGAATGGGCTTTATTGGTTTAATGGTCATGGTATAGAATCACTGGTAGAGATTGTGGATGAGAGGCAGTGTGTACTAGTAATGATGTCCTGTGAAAAAGGTTACAGTGACAATATGGTGTCTCTAAGAAGAGATGTGATAGGAGAGGTACTGAGTGTCTATAAAGAATCCTGTCCCAGTCTAGAGGTAATAGAGTTAGTTATTGATCCTAAAGAACTAGCCTATCCTGTGAATACACCAAGAGAAAGGACAGTGTATAGTGTAAAAGCTGTACTCTCAGCAATAGTTGAACAACGACCATTTCTTGTTACTACTGGTACTAGACATACAGAATTGAATGAGATCCTACCTGATGAATCATTATCAGATATTTGTAACCTGTCACTATTAGGAGGACGTGATATTAAGGTAAGAATGAATAAACACAAAACTGTTTGATACATTAATACAAGCACTAATAATCAAAAGGACAAATCTTAAAAGTGATTTTATTTCTTATCACTTATTGTCATAATTGTGTGTGGCTTTTACTAACTAATAATACATCTGTTACTCTCACCTTTTTGTATAGGAAGTGATTGAAATAAAGTTTGAAGCATTCATCTCAAACACTACAATAAAGCTAGGTATGTTATAATACGTACTACTACTATTATCAAATGATGGGAGTATAGACTGTACAGTGTATATACACATTATTAATTATTATTTCTATAGATATTAAAGATCTTGATATTGTCATTGAAGAGCTAACAATACTCAATCAATTGGATTGTACTAAATGGTATCAGTTTGGACTTCATTTAGGATTATATGATCCTAGACTAAAGGCTATAGATATTGACAATAGAGGAAAGACAGTGGAGTGTTTCCGTGAGTGTATGTCTGCCTGGTTAAGAGGAGAAGATAAAGTGAGAGAGAAAGGAGGTCCCAGTTGGTCATCATTAGCTACAGCACTGGATACAAT
>NW_003559183.1:0-979 GCF_000090795.2 Amphimedon queenslandica
ATTATAAATAAATACGTACATGTAATTATAATGATATTAAAAGTAAAAAAACTTACATCTAGTTGAGGTGAAGCAGGAGGGTCATCTGTGAAAGAGAAAAAGAAAGTGTATTTAATAGCAATAAATGAATAAGTTGACAAACCTGATGATGCTGTTCGCTCAAGAGTCTGCAATATACCTTCTTTACCAAGTGACATCTGATTATAAGAATTAGTTATAATTAAAAGGTACTCAAAAACTCTTGACTTACTAATAGCTCTGATAGTCCACTGTGTAGGTGACTGGTCAGTTCAGCCAACTGGTACTATACAATATGAATAAAAGGTATTTAATACACTTATGCTATACTGTACCTGTACATCAGTTACTATCTGTTTGGTTGGATTGGGTACTAATAGTTTGGAGACTTGAGATGTCAGTTCACCAACTATAAGACAAAAAATAAAATTTAATAAATAAAGAAATATATACACAAGAGCTCACCGGTGTGAAATATTACTGAAGAGGTTTCAACTACATTAGCTGGTGAGGCATGCTACGATTAAAAATAAAAGTATAAATTAAAACAAAGAATAATAGGAGGCAACTCACAGTGACTGAGGTTATGCTATCGTCTTTGTTTACGGCCTAAAAATAAAATAAAATTCAAAATTATTAACCTCATCATTCATTCATAACTTCTTCTTACTTGTAGGGACCTAAGGAGAGACAACTTCTCCTGTAACTGCTTCTGAATGCTGTCATCAATCTTATCAAGTTGCTCTGTAATGGGAGGAATAGTAATACTAAAGTACTAGATGAATTAAAAATATTAAAGGATGAGCCTAAATTTGGCTAGCTCTTTTTATTGCCTGAAAATCTCTACAGGAATTGAGGTTATCATGCTTGCAGCTTTTAACAAGCATTAAAAATGCATAAAAGCCATCACTAGATAAATATAGCTATATAGATAACTTAAAAAATTGAAGTCGAAATCAAC
>NW_003559184.1:0-979 GCF_000090795.2 Amphimedon queenslandica
GTATAACGAGCACTCAAAATGTCCCCAACACAACATAAAGCATTGAGAAAAACTTCTCTTTAACGGCCACGTGGCCACACCCATCACCTAGACCGGATGTTTTCATCATAAAACGTCACATGTAGCCCCACCCATCTAAATAAAATGGCTGAAAACTTGAGCATGCACTTTCTTCTTGCTGTAATTCGCTTATTTTTCCTGCTACCTCTTACATACTACCTGCAGGATCTTTGTACTTGTTATTGACCTGAGGAATGAATCAAGAGACTTAAGGAGGCAGCACAGTTAAATATTTCTTAAGTTAGACACTTCAAACTAAAACCCCTCAATAAAGACCACCCCTGTATAACAGCCAAAGGACCAGTTCCCAATGGTGACCGTTATACAGAGGTTCCACTGTAGATAGCTAGCTATAGAGCGGTTTCATATGACGTCACAGCATGCGTCATAATTACTTCCGCATGGCAAAATGGCTACTTTGCCATTCATTTGTACAGCACTATAAACTCTTCTGGCAGGCTTCCTTAACTATGAGCATGGCTAATTCATGCTGCTCTTTCATTTTCCTGGACTCAGGGATGTAAAAGAAGCAAAAAGTCCTCGGATAGAGAACCAGTGAAGCGGCCAAAGTGAACACAGCATTGCCTTTTTACTCCTGTAATTATTGCTATCGCCACTTTTCTGCTTACTGCCGCTAAAATTTTACTCCTTTTCTGCCTTGTGCTGTGTAAAAGAAGTTATAGAAGAAGCAACTTTACTGCTGTAAACGAATGAGGCTCATTATTTTTTGCCATACGGAAGTAATTATGACGTCAAAAAGTGACGTCACTGCAACCGCTCTATTATGGGGACCCGGCCACCGGCCCATGACATGCATATTCTAGATCTTGGCTTATATTCCGTATACTAGGCTTTTGCAAGAGCAACAAGGGCGTTGCTGTGCCCTACATGTATGGCTTGCAGCATAAATATAGTGTAT
>NW_003559185.1:0-979 GCF_000090795.2 Amphimedon queenslandica
AGGTAATAGTAATGGCAATGGTAACTGTATTGCCATCTGTGCTCAGAAGACAATGTCATTGTTAATGGGTTTATCTGAGACATAATGAAGAATGCATGTATAGTCAGTGACATAGGCCTGTGACAATTACCATTACAGTTACTCAGTAATCCCTTAACTCGAATACATGTACATGTACATCACATACCACTTACCATTGCATTAGTGCATATTAATCTCAACACATCCTTTTCTCTAAGTAATAAGTTAATGTCCATGGAACAAATTGTTTATTGATTATGAGTAGTTAACGGCACTAAAAGAGAGAGATAAAGAGATGGTAATTTTAAGTAATTTTGATGTTTAAACATTGTACTTGTTCAAATTGGACAAGCTTTGAATATTCTTAGCATTTTGTCTTTATTCCATTCTCCTGTACAATAAATGATACATCAATTATTACTGACCAAAGGACACTCAATATCTCTCATTTACTGTACATGTGTACATGCACTGAATAAAACATGCACTGTATTGTGAATTGTGTCTTACCATCATGTTGTTAGGATAGTTCTGCTCCCACATCTTTTGCTGGAAATGGAATCTTGATTCTTGACACGCAATGCGTCTGTGATCCAAAAATGTACTATAATAATAAATAATATAAAAAACATGACATTGACGTACATGTGTTAACACAAGCTTATAGTATCAGTAAGGAACTGTATTATACACAAGAAGACAAAGAACATAAGAGATAGGAGAGTCCTATATAGGAAGAAAAAAGAAAGAGCAAAAGTTAGATGTACATGTACATATACTAGGAGGAGAGAAGGCAAAAGAGAGGAAGAAATGTCAATACGAGACAAATTAAGATATACAAGAATAGGGGTCAAGGAACACAACAATGAGAATAGAGAAATGCAGTACCAATAAGGATGGGCAATATATCAGTATTTAGTAACTATCATGATAACATTGCAGCTAACAGAATATAATC
>NW_003559186.1:0-979 GCF_000090795.2 Amphimedon queenslandica
TACTATTATCATTGTTATGACTTTACATCATTTATGAGAGACATCATTGAATAGACATGCTGAAGGAATATCAACTATCCTGATGACAACTGAAATTAATACTAGTCTTGACACAAGTCCTTGTTCAAGAAGCTGTGAGCTGAGAGTGTCCATCTTCCCTGCATGTTAAGTTGCAGCTATTCCTGTTCTTCCAGGCTGTTATCATTCATAATAATTATCATTGCATATCATACATTAATTAATGGCTGTGTCTACAGCTCCGGTAACCGGACGTAGTTTGCAATGCTAGAGCTCCGGCAGTCCGTTTTTCTCCGTAAAACAGCTTGTACGCATGCGCAATAGTGCAAAATGGAACTTAGTCTTTTTATCAAGAAACACTAAACCCTAGCCCCAAAACCCGACGATCCCGGTAGCTAAGATGTACGAGAGGGTGCTCTAAAAACTAAACACTAAACCCCAATCCCAACCCTACGACCCCGGAGGCTAAGATGTACGAGAGGGTGCTCTAAAAACTAAACACTAAACCCCAATCCCAACCTTACGACCCCGGAGGCTAAGATGTACGAGAGGGTGCTATTTCTTGACCCAAAAAAAGCCAAAAAAAAAAAATTGCAAAAAAGATATTTTGAAAAAAGAAAAAAAATCAAAAACTGCAGCATAGTTTTACTCGGTAGTCCTGACCGGATTCGAACCCCTAACCATATCCGTGCAATCCACACCAGCCTCTCCACTGCACCACCAAGACTCTGCTGTATCATCAACGCTGGTTGTTGTATTTATACTCGGTTTCTATAATATAAATCAGTGTATTATTAATACTGGGGCGTAGCCCCAGTATATAGGGGCAACGCCCCTATTACCAGCGCTCTAGCACTGCATACTATGTCCGGTTACCGGAGCTCTAGACACTTCCTTAATTAATTGTTTTTTAAAATAAAATAAAATTACACACTTGATAAACAGTACATTAAGGGATCCT
>NW_003559187.1:0-979 GCF_000090795.2 Amphimedon queenslandica
ACAAATAATTCATTAAGTGCCAAACCAAAACCCAGCCCTTAATTAATAATATCACCTAATAAATAATAATCACCTAAAGCACATGGTCAAGCACATGTCAAGTTTATAGTGCCAGGAGAACAGAAACCAATACCTTCCAGTATGTAGTGCCACAGTAGTGGTAAGCCCAGTTGTGTTAGATAATAATCATAGGCCCTGTATAGCTAGTGTCAGCACACATGTAACTGTACAAGCCATTTTGGTAACAACAGCTTTTTAAGGCAGGCAGGGAGGTGAGAGTTTGGCCATTAAAAACGTTTTAACCCCCAGTTCTGGTTCTCAAGACCAGACTGCCTAGCCTACTGTTCACCACGGCTTTCATGCTAACACAGTAATTGTAAAAGTTTGTTTATATTGTCACATGGTATGACGACAATTGGTGTCTCTGAGTCGTGAAAAGAGGGTCGAGGGCGAGGTGCTGGGTAGATAGCCAGGAAAGAAGTCTAGGCGGGTAGGCAGACTAGGAGCATTAACCGACTGTGGCCAACACTCCGACGTCTGACTATCGACAAGAGTTGGGCGTAGTGTCCTTCTCTTAAACTAAATGTCATATTATTTTATCTCTCCCCCTCTCTCTCTCCCTCCCTCCCTCTCTCTCTCTCTCTCTCCCATTTTTCTTTCTTCTCTCTCTCCCTCTCTTAGCCTAATAAGAAGATTATAGTTGGTGCTTCTGTTGAAGTCCCAGAGTGTCCTCCTCAACCAAACTGCACAAGAGGAAAGGTTAGAGAGATGTAATGAGATTACTAGAATATACAAAGTTTTACTAGGTCATGACGAGTGGGTGGGTCATCGAGCCTTATCGCTATAAAGAAAAACTACTCACACAAGTCACGTATCTTGTGCAGGTAGGTGTGGTTGTGGGTGGAGTCAAACATGACGTACATTGAATAGGTTGATATGGGAGGAGTACCAGCAACACTGGTTAATATCGTGTCAAGAT
>NW_003559188.1:0-978 GCF_000090795.2 Amphimedon queenslandica
TGATGCAAGATATGCCAGACTTAACAGATTTCTGTCTGCGGCGATTAGGATCCGAAAGCTGTGAGAAGACATTTCTGACAGAACGTAGCATAACAGGTACCTTGTGGCATAACAGGTACCTTTTCAATCATAAGTTACCTTTTCAACCTTAATAATTTTCAGCCAGTTGGGATTTCTACAAAAAATTCATAAACTTGCAATCAGAGGTGATTTGCAATCAAACACAGAGAAACTCACCCACAACATCATATTCGCAAGACTCAAAGAGGTCAAAAACCAAGATGTCATTGGAAGAGACAAAAATGCCGAATGTTAGACATTTCAAACAAAAAGATAATGGGTGCACTCTCAACAGCCAAAATCAGAGCCAAAAATATGATGGAAATATTAGGGATGGGAGAAATATTAAAGAACAAAATGTGGGACAACCCATATATTGAACGATGATGATGATGACAATGATGTGGACACAATTTTTCATTGTCCAGTGGTTGACTTCTTATCAACAGCAGATAATATATCCTATTTTATCAATGATGACGATAATCTACATGCTAATGAAAGAGTAGATGACAGTGTTACATCACAAGCTATATCTGTCAAAGCATCTGTTATCTTCATAAAAGACCAGTCAACAAATGGGCTCCCAGTTTATGAAAAAAGAAATGACACTGTTGAGAAGCAGCATTCAGCATTTGTAAAAGTGGAATTACGTAGTAAAGTGGAGTACATCAAAAGGAGCTCAGCTATCTGGCTGTTTCAGGATGCTGAGCGAGTATCTCCAGGTTAGATTCTCGTGCGGCACAGCCAAACAGCTCTTGAAATGACATATGACTAATGTTTAACATTGAAAAAATTCAATAAAGAAGTAAATAGTGACAAGTTTAAGTTGAAGAAAAACTTTATTTCATAAACCAACCAAATGATTACAACTTGATCTGATCAGTTAGTCATGGTATAAAGTATACTATGAAACTG
>NW_003559189.1:0-978 GCF_000090795.2 Amphimedon queenslandica
ATACTGTGGCCATTGAGTTGTCTTTATTCCAATAACTTTCATCATTCAAGTTCCAGTCCAACCACTGGGCAGGCATGACACACTATTGCTTCAGGCCCTTGATCCTTTGCTGATGGCTAAGTTTTTGGTAAACAGTCGGCACATACAGTGCACTGTGGTTTTGACACATTGACCTTTGACTTTTTGAATAATAGAATTTAATACTGTTGACAAATTAAAACTTGACACAAAAATTAAATTTTCAGCAAATAAATGATACAGTCCATGTCCATGATCTCATGTAAAATACCACAAAGTAGAAAAGAAAGTGTTTTTGGAGAGCATGGTTCTCCAGGTTTATTCCATGCTATAAAACAGTTTGCATGCATGGCTAGTAGCAACTGGCTTGATCTATTTGTATATATTATCATCTCTCTATGTCCTAAAGTATTGGTAATTATAGATCTACCATGAATGGTTGTACTACGTCTAATTAATACCATTGTTATACATTACATGACATTCTTTTTCTCTCTCACTCACTCTCTCTTTATTTTTCTACATTTTTAGTCTCCCTTTCTTTATAGTTAAGTGGATGACTATTCTTCAGTAAGGTAATTAATGCATGATATATGTATGCATGTATGTATATGCATATAGTTGCTAATAGTGTGATGTGAATGTGTGTGTGTAAACATGTGAATGAGTGCACGTGTGCATGTCATTTTATTCAGAATATTTCAAATAAAAAATCATTTTCAGTTTGCTTTGACTTAAATTCTTTTCATTACTTTGTACATCATGCCCCCCCTCCTTATATTGACACCCTGGTCATAAGTATTAAAAAATTTTAGTCAAACATTTTACTAGTATGAAAAGTTTATAGATCTAACTACATTTTACATAGTCTACATAAAACATCATTTCTGATCTAGACAAAATACAGGTTATACTTAATAATACTCAACGAACGTATATTTCAAAAATATCAATTGGAGT
>NW_003559190.1:0-978 GCF_000090795.2 Amphimedon queenslandica
ACAGCATAGTAATATACAGCATAGTAATATACAGTATAGTAATATACAGCATAGTAATATACAGCATAGTAATATACAGCATAGTAATATACAGTATAGTAATATACAGCATAGTAATATACAGCATAGTAATATACAGTATAGTAATATACAGCATAGTAATATACAGCATAGTAATATACAGCATAGTAATATACAGTATAGTAATATACAGTATAGTAATATACAGTATAGTAATATACAGTATAGTAATATACAGCATAGTAATATACAGCATAGTAATATACAGTATAGTAATATACAGCATAGTAATATACAGCATAGTAATATACAGCATAGTAATATACAGTATAGTAATATACAGTATAGTAATATACAGCATAGTAATATACAGCATAGTAATATACAGTATAGTAATATACAGCATAGTAATATACAGCATAGTAATATACAGTATAGTAATATACAGCATAGTAATATACAGTATAGTAATATACAGTATAGTAATATACAGTATAGTAATATACAGTATAGTAATATACAGCATAGTAATATACAGTATAGTAATATACAGTATAGTAATATACAGCATAGTAATATACAGCATAGTAATATACAGCATAGTAATATACAGCATAGTAATATACAGCATAGTAATATACAGCATAGTAATATACAGTATAGTAATATACAGTATAGTAATATACAGTATAGTAATATACAGCATAGTAATATACAGCATATTAATATACAGCATATTAATATACAGCATAGTAATATACAGCATAGTAATATACAGCATAGTAATATACAGTATAGTAATATACAGTATAGTAATATACAGCATAGTAATATACAGCATAGTAATATACAGCATAGTAATATACAGTATAGTAATATACAGCATAGTAATATACAGCATATTAATATACAGCATATTAATATACAGCATAGTAATATACAGCATAGTAATATACA
>NW_003559191.1:0-978 GCF_000090795.2 Amphimedon queenslandica
TAGTTCAATACCTGATGATGTTCAAGGATATGCTGACAATATGAGACAACACTACAAACACCAACCTATTGTTGCTACAGACTGGCCACCAAGAATTGGAAAGGATTACTTTGGAAGACTAGCACTAGTAGAAAAACAAGACTCCACCACACAAGCAGAATCAGCTTGGCATATGCTAAGAGGACAAGTTGATAAAACAGTTAAACTAACTGGAAACAAAGAGATAAGTGTTGAAGATGTCCTCCAACCCACAGATAGTTCTCTGTCTCTCAGAGTAGTAATAGACGGTCCTCCTGGTATTGGCAAGACCACACTCTGTCGTAAACTGTTAAATATGTGGTCTAATGGAACACTTGTACACCAACAGTATGACTTGGTACTTTACTGTCCTTTAAGGAATAGCAAGATAGCTACAGCTACTACACTAGCTGACCTGTTTGTGCGTCAACTTAAAAGATATAAAAATGTACCTGAATGGTTTGAGGGGAGGGACGGAGAAGGATTACTGATAATGTTTGATGGTTGGGATGAACTAAGTGAACAACTCAGACAGTCTTCATTAGCTGCTAGTATCATTTGTAAAGATGAGTTAGACCAATGTTCAGTAATTGTTACCTCTCGTAGCTATGCTTCCACGTCACTTTTAGAGATCATGTCTAATCTCAGTAGACATGTTCAGGTCATTGGGTTTTCTGGGGAAGAAATATCAACAGTAATTATACAAACACTTCAAAAAGATACAAAACTAGCACAAGAACTCATTGATGAAAACACTGAACGTAATAAATACAAATCACATTTCACAACTACTCATAGCAGTAAGGACTCACAGCTAGCAGTGAAACTCATTAATGATCTTCAAGTACGAAATGAAGTCCAATCATTGTGTTATGTACCACTAGTCTGTTCCATAGTCATCTTAGTTTATTGTAAGGAAGGAGGACACTTACCAACAACACTCACTCAACTCTATGAGAA
>NW_003559192.1:0-977 GCF_000090795.2 Amphimedon queenslandica
ATATCCCACATCAAGTGAGGCAATGCCAAGGAATTAAACACTTTTCTGGTCAAGGTACAAGCATGTCCTATTTATACTTATAGCTTATAGCACTCACCCTATAGGAGCTGAAAAAAATGATGCCTGAAGGTATTACCAGTCAAGTAACCACATGAATGCTTCTAATGAGGTCATCATGACAGAAGCAAGGTTACAACAACTCTCTAGTAGCAGAAGGGAGAGAAGAGGTTATATCAAAAGGGATGAATCATACTGGAATGGGGAAAGTCACCTAAAGACAAAGGATGACTAACTTGTTGTCTGATTATGTCTGCTTTCGTGACTGCTAGTCACCACCTTTGCCCTGCCTTCATAATTTATGTTTCAATAAAATACTTAGTGTATATCAAAATGATACATAACTTTTAACTAGACGAACAATCAAAATTTCAGAAAGATACGAGGAAGTGTCTGATTGCTTTCACTGTAGACTTGCACTGACAACCCTACATACAGTGTAAATAAATAGGAAATGTCCTTATGATGTTTACTGTAGCAAGCCAAGAAATCATCAAAAAACTATTGTCAATTGAAATTTTGTCTTTCATAAGTTTCGCCAGGCTTGCCCCTTACTCTCCATTTTTTTAGTTAAAAATAAAATTTAAGACATGCCGGGGAAATTCTAAAACTATGGAACGTGTTGCCTTAAAAGTCCTTTCCCCCAACTTCTCTGAACAGATAGCTTTAAAGCACTGTATGACACTGTCAAGAATAAATTTTTGTGGTAGACAAAGATTTTTAAACAGCCTATAGAAGTCACTGACATCAGCACTACAGTACTACTAGGGACTAACATTACTGCTGTAGCAGTAACATTACTTGCTGATACCCACAAAACTTTCTCTTTCGAATAACCTTCCACAGCACTAAGTACTCCACATTTTTCTATTTATGAAACATTGAAGTTAGGTAGACTGTGGACCTGCTGTGCTGCCTTC
>NW_003559193.1:0-977 GCF_000090795.2 Amphimedon queenslandica
ATCATATAGTACTACATCATCATAAGTGTGCTTCCTTTTACTCCTACTGTATTACAAATTTATTGACTACTCTTGCACATAAATTGACTTACACTTTGAGTCCACAGCAAAATAGTAACACAACAAAGCTAGTAATTAAAAATGATAAAAGTAGCCCAGTAAGCAATCCATATGTAAATGACATAATGTCCACTATCAATGCATACAATAAAGTGTAGTAAAGCTAGGTTATTTTTCAATACTTACCTGATTTTTTATTATGAGATAATATTGTTGAACTAGCAACACACTTTTCATCACTAGTACTGGTACCTAATAAACTGTTTGTATAAAAACTGAAACATGACAATAAGTTGCTTTCAACATTTGCCCAGCTTTAAGCAAGATCTTGTCTTGAATAGAAAATGTTTCTATTCCTTTCAACAAGAAAGGTCAAAGGCAGGCAATATACTGCCTGTAGTGTATGTTGGGCTTAAAAACATTAAGTATTGATTGCTTTTATTATGCAAAATTTATACTTATTACTAACCTGCAGCAATTACTCACTGTAGAACATACAATATCTATAAAAAGAAAAAGATCACAGTCAGTGTTATTAATTATATAATACCTGATGATATATGAGAAAAAGAGGCAGGCCTAAGAGAAGAAAGGGGAGCTGAAGGAATAAGAAAGTTGCTGCTGATGAGAGTTCCACCAATCAATAAACTAGATCTACTACTAGATTTATCTAAATAGTAGTAGTGATAAGAGAGTAATAGATCACTGGAGTGTACAAAAAATATTGTGTGGAATGATAAGGTGAAAAAATTTGTAACTGTATATTATTACTATACTACTACTACTACAGCTTATGACAAAAGTATTAGTAATAATGAATGATAAACTCCTAATGTTGACTCTTGTAAAAAATTAACACAAAATGATAACAAGAGTATGTAACATCTATTAGATTGTGTGCTAATAAATTTTAAAAG
>NW_003559194.1:0-977 GCF_000090795.2 Amphimedon queenslandica
GCAAGGGGTGGGCATGAGACCAGCTATAGAGTAGATGCACCAGTTATGAGACCCTTAAGACTTTTGAATTTTAAAAATAAATTACAGGCAATGTCTCATAATACAAACCGTCTCAAAATACCTAAATCTACTCTAATAATAATAACAAACAACTTGCAATATAGAGCATAGAAAAATTGGCATGGCTCAGTCTTAAAATTAGATTTTATGTGCAATAAGCACAGGATGGTGAGACTACAAGCAAGATCTTCTGCCACAACTCTGAGAGCCACCCTCATTTACCAACACTTTTGCTGACCATCTTACTATGCCATTTTTCTAATTGTATTTTAATTTTTACTGTAATTTCAGGCTCAAAAATTATAAATTAAAAAACTTATCCTGAAAATGTCAAGTAAAAGGTTTTATAAATAAACATGTTATAGTAACTTACCTTGGGGTTGTAGCTCAGTATAATTTTGTTTTTTTATGTGTAATTCCCTCGGTGCCTTTTCTCCACCAGTATGCTGGATTAGTTTCCCGATAACAAACCATGGCTATAAAAGTAAGTCTATATAAATATAGTAATTTAAATATGCCAAATTACAATTTCCTCTTGATAAAATGTTTCCTCACATGAAACTTCATAGGAAAAAGTGTTCTCTATAGAGCTATTCATTATTTGATTTTTCTCCAGTATATACATACCTTCATTACATTGCTTCTTAAATTCATTCCAATCAGCAGTTAAACTATCAACTGCACCTTTAGCTGGTCCACTATCACATGATAGACAACCCAAAAATGTCTCATAACGATTGATTAATTGTGAAAGATCAGTTATAGAAGATAATTCAGCTTCAAATTCATCAAATATTTTTCTATATGTTGGTGAATTATTGACAGCCACTGAGATTAGGTTTCTGGAAAAGAGCTCACTGCTAATATTTAAAATACTGAACTTTGTAGCCTTTTCTATGCTAGCAAAATGTTCCCAA
>NW_003559195.1:0-977 GCF_000090795.2 Amphimedon queenslandica
AGTCTGAAAATTTAGCTTCTCTTGCATATACCTTGTCCTTTATCTACTGGTAACAAGGCCGCTATAGTAGTGTTTATAATTCTTGAGATAAGAGATTCTTGACCTGGCTGTTCCCCGACATTACTAGTATACGGATAGTACTGGAGATGCAGCAATGACCAATTTATGGATAATAAACGGAAACATTAAATGGCTACTTTTGTCACATGGTGGACCGTTTTATTTTGTAACTCAGTAGTGAAGCAACTGATTGAAGTACAGCAAGCACCAGTGGATAGAGCAAGGTTAGAGCTGCAAGAAGATACCTACTTATCAGGCCGTACCTTAGTCTTTCATTGATGAATTAGGTCACAAATTTTGGTTGCTCAAAAATTTTCGATTGAAATATTTTCGTCATTTTAGGACCATACGAAAATATTTCCACAACGAAAAAAAGGCAAATTACGGTACATGTTCTTATGTTGTGTAGCAAGTTTGAGCTAATTCTGATCAAATTTGGATTTTTAATGAATTTTTAAAGTTACTCTAAAATTGGGCCAAAGACCCTGTACTAAGTACAGGGATTTTGGCCGAATTTCGCCAAAAATAACTAGGAAAGAATTCTCCATTTTTATAATTTATTCTGATACATATACATGTTCTTATGTTGTGTAGAAAGTTTGAGCTAATTCTGATCAAATTTGAATTTTTTATAAATTTTTAAAGTTACTTCATAAGGTTTGTGAGCTCATGAAGCATGCTCTTAGCTCACTTAGCATGCTTTGTAGGAAATCCAGATATAACATTAACTGATGTTCATGTATATAATAAATAATAATAAAATAACATATAGCACATAATACTATTCATGAATGTACATGTACACAGTGTACCTTGTCCATAAGGGATTGCGTGGGTGTAGTTACTAGTAGCTGATTTATATCCAATCATACGACAGACCACATCAGCATCTTTTATGCTCCAGTAGGTATCACAAA
>NW_003559196.1:0-977 GCF_000090795.2 Amphimedon queenslandica
TCTATCTAAAATAATGGCAAGTTGTGTTTCAGACATAACTTCACATAGTTGAATATGTATATCTTGTCTACTTTCACCTGCACAACATTGAACAAGTAAATTCATTTTAATCAATCCGAATTTCTATACTTACTAGAGGAGGTTCTAACTGCATCCAATTTTGCTTCAATGGCCTCTTTTATTAACCAAAAGAAAGGAAAGCAACACACAAACTCTTCATCAGCAGCTAATACTCTTCCTCCTATTACTCCAGTGGTTGTTGGTTGTAGTTCATGAATACCTTTACCCATAGCATAACTTTGATAACTGAACAACACCAACTCCTCATTACTAAATATTGACAACCACAGTTGTTCAACATAATCCCTACAAAAGGTGACACAAATATGGTCTGTCTAATCCTTCATGCCTTTGTTTATATGTGTAAACTGAAGGAATCACTAAATTTTGAATATTTACCTTGCTTCCTTCAGTAGATTAAGATTAGAGTAATGATCAACAAACAACAAGATGTCAGCAAATAATGGAATAATAACTTCATCTAATCGTCTTGTCAGAACATTCTGAAATGTTCCACCACTTTGTAACTTCTCAGTGCTCAGTGCTTCGTTCAATACCCATTCTTTATAGACAAAATTCTTCTCTCTTTCTTCCAAAAGGTTCTTAATGTGTTTAACTAATGCTCCATAAAATGTATCGCTACCTGTAACACATAAGTAAACTTATTTAATACTAAGTAGTACATTTATGCACAGAAATACTAATAACAAATCACTAAGAATGTGTTCACTAATACATGAAGGTATGAGTACATACTAAGAGGGAAAGTAGGTCTCTGTGGTATAAGGTCTAGTAGTAGTTTCAAGCGGTGTGCCCCCCATTGTCTCCTTGTCTCA
Source organism: Amphimedon queenslandica (assembly GCF_000090795.2). Classification (NCBI taxonomy): domain Eukaryota; kingdom Metazoa; phylum Porifera; class Demospongiae; order Haplosclerida; family Niphatidae; genus Amphimedon; species Amphimedon queenslandica. The sequence continues at coordinate 897 of NW_003559196.1, forward strand.
TCACTCTCAACCAGTTTAGCTACAGTTGCCTGTACACTGGTACGAAGGCGACAGCACTGAGTATGGTCTCCTTTGGACTGT
>NW_003559197.1:0-977 GCF_000090795.2 Amphimedon queenslandica
TGACCAGAGGACTCCAATGGTACAACTAGTGTGGCTCTAGGCCCTGTCTAAGAGGAAATTCAAAAATCGGCGAACCGGCCGTTTTGTTCAGCCACCTTTTTTCATCTTCATCATCTTCTTCATCATCATCAAGTCCTGTCAATCCAGTTGTCGGTGTGTATCTCAGTATTGGTTGGTGCTACAAGGATAATTCTTACACCAATCTACTCCAAAAGTCTATGCGCAGGTCCATGTCCCATCAGATCATTCTTCAAGTAAAGAAAAAGTGATACTGTGACTGCTGGATAGAGCCATCTTAGCTGCATGCAGCCATTTTGTTAATTAAAGAAGCATGTGCTCCAAAATTTGGGTGTGGTCGCGCATGCTCAGATCTGCAGCTCTGGAAGAAGCAAGTTATTTTTTACCAAGCTATGCTTGGAATCAACTACTGCAATACTTTACTGGAGGTTTCCAGCTAAAAGAAGGTATTAATCTTACATGTTACTGTTTTATCAAGTGTGTGATTTTATTTTATTTTAAAAAACAAACAATTTATGTATGATGATAATATGAATGACAACAGCCTTAAAGAACAGGAATAGCTGCAACATAACATGCAGGGAAGATGGACACTCTTAGCTCACAGCTTCTTGAACAAGGACTTTTGTCAAGACTAGTATTAATTTCACTTGTCATCAGGATAGTTGATATTCCTTCAGCATGTCTACTCAATGCTGTCTCTCATAAATGATGTAAAGTCATAACAATGATAATAATAATAAAGAAAATAATTGTTTGTGTAAAATCAACAAGCATCACAATGGCAACTAAAGAAATATTATAAATATTATAAAAAAATCAACACAAACAAGAACATAAAAAATTTAAAAAAACAAGATTAAGTAGGATTCCGAACGACCAACGAAAATACGAAATGAAAATCCTACTCGTGACGCAAATTCTACTCTACATTGCAAGGTGATCTGTAACTCTTACAT
>NW_003559198.1:0-977 GCF_000090795.2 Amphimedon queenslandica
CTCTACTAACTGTACTTCAGTCTCAGTTCCTTCACTTCGCTCTCTTTCAGCTGCTGCCCGCTGCTCGGCCCTCTCTTGCAGTCGCTTCCTGTTAGCTCTAAACATTTGGGACTTGTGATTGACAATGAGCTGAAGGAGCTCACTGCTCTTGTTGTAATGCTTTGTCATTTCTTGAGAAATCTGGAGCTGCTTAAAAGTGACGCCTTGACCAGAGCTGGCTTGAAACAGAGACAGCAATAAGAAATCAATATCACTCTCTATCCTCGGTGTGAAGGGATCCCTCCAGAACTGGGACGGGCGATAGAGGTCATGATGAAGATTCGATTGAGAGGAGAACTCGGCCACTTTCTTGCTGCCTAGTTCTGTTGGGTGTCTTAGGAGAGTCCATAGGAGGCCATAAACCAAGGAAAGGATAATAGCAGAGAGGAGGATGAGGTCACCATAGCGAAGGAGAGAGAGGAAGCGAAGGGATGGATAAACGCACATTACTGTCTCTGCTATCGGCCATTTCTTTGGGTCGTTGATAATGTCCTCTTCCTGAGCTGCAGTTGGGCATACAAACATTTCAGAGAAATCAACAAAATAGCATAAACTGAAGACGACTGACCCAGATGCTGTTAGTAACTGGAGGACTAGTTTAATCAAGTAGCCGGAGTAGATTGGAGGAAAGTTGAATACTCTCCACAACTTTATCCTTATTGTGTTTGAGAGCTCAGTCTCTAGTCTCGTCACAATTTTAAAGTTCTTGTTGGAAAACTCTCCATTTGAGCTCTCTCTGAGTCGATCCAGACTGCTCACCAAATCAAAAAAGAAGTTGTATTTAGATTCAAAGGCAGTCTTCCAGAGTATGTGTGGGCCAATGATAAGGAAACCGTGTACAATGATGAACAAAGTGAAATACTCTGTACGTGGAAGACTAGAATAACAATAATTATTAATATATGCAACATAGTCCCTTGCTGTGATGTTTGGAGTGT
>NW_003559199.1:0-977 GCF_000090795.2 Amphimedon queenslandica
AATACATGCAGGTATTATATATATATATATACTTACAGACTGAAATATGATGTACATCTTGTAGATGGCTAATTAATTTTGTAGCATGATAAAATGACTCTCCACATCCTGCAATGTCACATTGGTAATGATTCTTTTTGTGATCATATGCTTCTGGGTGGCACTGCTTGATGTGTTGCTTCAATTTGTCCTGTCTAGAATAGCTCTTCCTACAATCATCAACTGCAGTACATACAAACAGGCTACATGTTTTAGCTTTCCTTTTTTTCTCTACTGATAGGAGAGATTCAGATTGGAGTGAATTTTCAAGGGCAGAGGAAGAGAGACAGGTAGAAACCGCCTGGGCCATGTATTGCAGGTAGGAGTAAAAGGCGTGGAGACCACAGCTCTTAATTAGTACCTCTGCACATAACAAGACTCATTAAATATTTCGTCTATCACCTACTGTAAGAATGTTGAACTATTGCTTGACGTAACTGTCAGCGACATAGCATGTAATGGACCAATAATAAAATGGAGGATTAGGAACGGACATTAACGGCTGTCCTGTTAAGAAGTGATGGGAGTCAATACCTTAATGCCTTTTGTTATCACTGGAAGGAATGCTTGTTAGTGGGCAGCTGTTTGGACATGCTTCAGTCTAAGTCAGAACTGTGTTCTAAGTTAGTTTCACCTCAGTTGTAACCTAGCTTCCTCAGATGAGTCTTGATACTTATCACAGCAGCCTCCCACAATCCTCCAAAATTAGGCGCTCTCTCAGGAATAAATCGCCATTCTATACTCCTATTATTATTAGACTGATTTTTGTTAGACAAGAATTTATAAAATTCACTTATCTCCCATTTAGCACCCGCAAAATTGGTCATGTGGTCACTCTGATTTGATTGGGGCAATGCCGGTGAGCAACAAAGCAGCAGAGACATGCGAGAAATGCCTGACTTGTTAGCTTTGAGACAGAACTGCTCTCACACTTAGAG
>NW_003559200.1:0-976 GCF_000090795.2 Amphimedon queenslandica
TATTTCATCTTATTCAGTATAAATTACTATACTATCATAATTTTCTTATTATTAGTATAATTTTTTCACCACACACACTGTTTTTTTCAGTTAGTGTATGTATCATCAGATCCTGAAGATTATCAAAAAGAATTCAAAGATAGCTTGACGTACAGATATGTTTCTGAACTTTATCTTACCAACTCAATACTACTGAACATTACAATACCTCCTGCTCCTGAAGCCACTCTTACTACAACTAATGTGACTGAAAGAGGAATAATAATAAAAATGGTATCAATAAATGAAGAAAATAAAGGAAAAGAAAGAAGTATGAATTAAAAATTTAATAATATTTACCATACTCGCCCCAATTAATGCACCCTCCTAATTATTGCACCTCTACATGGCATTATTTTTTGAGAGGTGCATTCTCTCTAAACAAGCACCTCCTGGAGCATTTCATTATTGTTCCTATCTAAACAATGCACCACCTGAGACATGTAATTATTTATCAAGAGGTGTGTTATGTATCATTAATGTAAACATTTATTATTCAATACAGAGTTGGAGGTACAAGTTGATAGGAGAATAACATTAGCTCAATTGAAGGAGAAGCTAGTTCCACTGATTGGTGTACCATCTACTGGTTTTATAGTGTATCAAATCAGATATAATAAAGAATATGAACTGGATGGACTGGATGAGACATTAGCGTACATGTACATGCATATTAAATCTAGATCAAAAGTAAGTTTTGTGTATTATTTAATTTATTTCTAGTACAATAACACATCTCTTTATTACTTTGTTTATCTCCTAGTTAATAGTAAAACTGGGTAGAGCATTGGAAAGAGGGGAGCACAGGATTAAATTATATTTATTACAAGTTAACAATACAGAAGACTCAGAAGTAAAGGAATATGATTATAATTTTGTATTTTATTTTATTTTTAGTTTTGCAGTTTTATGATGGAGTATATTGTTGTTAAGGATA
>NW_003559201.1:0-976 GCF_000090795.2 Amphimedon queenslandica
AGTGTTAGATATAAAGGTATTGTAATATTAATAGTTGTTAATGTAATGGTTCATGATAATAGAGAGAGTTTTACCTATTGAAGAAAGTGTTAGAGCTAAAGGTATTTATTAAGTTTTTTGTTTATTTTTATCTATGCAAGTATAGAGACAGTTGAACCCACTACAGATATTAGTACTGCAGCCAAAGAGAGCAATAGAACTAAAGGTACTATTATGCAATTTTTGAACAAAGACAATTGTGCCTGCCTACGCAAGTGTTACAGGTTTTTAATTGTTATTATTGACTTATGTAGAAACAGAGAGAGTTATGCGTACTGCTAAGGGGAGTAAGGGAAGTGTTAGAACTAAAGGTATTAATATACTAGCTTTTTATAAATGTTGATGTAATATAGAAACAACTGTAAGTCCTGCTAATGCAACTACTGCTAAGAAAAGTGCTAAAGGTGTCACATAATTCTTTTATTTTATTTTATTATTTTTAATATAGAATCAGCTGATTATCCTACTGCAAAGAAGAGTGTTCAAAGTATACAATAATTTATTTTGCTATTAATTTTATAGTTTATGCTTAGGTGCACATAGAGTTGATACAAGAAGGAGTGTCAGAACTAAACGTAGTAAAATTTTATTATTATTATCTTTATTATTGATAATTACAGAAATGGAAAGAGTTGGACAATGTACAGTGAATAATGGTATTGCTAAAGGTATTTATTTTTAATTAATAATTTATGACGATTTATTATTCAATAATACAGATGCAGTCCCTCCTACTACTTATGCTACCAAAAGGAGTGTTAAATCTAAAGGTAAAGGATAACATCTTGACATAGTCTAATTATACTACAATAATAGTCAAGTCTGATTGTTCCCTAAAGCAATGTTCACATCCTGATGAGTCTAATTGGGTCTTTTGTTGCAGCTGCAAACAGTGGTATCACTGTTATTGTTATAAAATTTCATTCAAAAGGCGAAA
>NW_003559202.1:0-976 GCF_000090795.2 Amphimedon queenslandica
AGAAAGTAGCGAGGCAAGAAAATGTGTTTCCCCCCATTGAACTCTTAATAAACTTGACGTCCAACATGGCGGCCAATTTACTGTGTGGGTTGGATATACGGTACTTAAAAGCTATGAATATACTTAGCACGCATATCCTCTATTACAAGATGATTGATGTCTCTCGATGGAGAGCAAGTATTGGACTGTGGAACTACTGTCAAGCTGCCTCCAGTAGACCAGCTAATGGCTGCCACTCTCAGTCATTCAATACTGCAGTAGACAGCAAGTTAGGTACCTAACTGACCTCTATCTTGTATTCCTGTGACTTTTTGCCGGTTTTAATATAATATTGGAAGTGTCTAGAGCTCCGGTAACCGGACACAGTATGCAGTGCTAGAGCTCCGGTAATAGGGGCTTCGCCCCTATATATATACTGGGGCTACGCCCCAGTGCAGTATTAATAATACACTGATTTATATTATAGAAACCGAGTATAAATACAACAACCAGCGTTGATGATGCAGCAGGGTCGTGGTGGTGCAGTGGAGAGGCTGGTTTGGATTGCACGGATAGGGTCAGGGGTTCGAATCCGGTCAGGACTACCGAGTGAAACTATGCTGCAGTTTTTGATTTTTTTTCTTTTTTAAAAATATCTTTTTTTTGCAATTTTTTCTTTTTGGCTTTTTTTGGGTCAAGAAATAGCACCCTCTCGTACATCTTAGCCTCCGGGGTCGTAGGGTTGGGATTGGGGTTTAGTGTTTAGTTTTTAGAGCACCCTCTCGTACATCTTAGCCTCCGGGGTCGTAGGGTTGGGATTGGGGTTTACAGCCGAACCGCACCCTACCGGAATTCCCTTTCTTTAAAGAAATTTCTTTGCACTCGTAACACCCACGCAATGCTATTCTAATGACTTTTAGAATAATAAAATTTATTATTATCTCAAAAGTATTCATGATTCTGACCTTGAAATTTTGATAGAATAAGGCAATATATA
>NW_003559203.1:0-975 GCF_000090795.2 Amphimedon queenslandica
ATGAAGCCATGTCTTTCATGCTTTCATGCAGTGGTGTAGGATTTGTTATCACACCACGTTTGCAAGTACCCTCTTGTTTCTTTACTTTTTTACAATTTAATCCTACTACTTTTCCATTTTTAATGTTTTTTATTTACTTGTTTCCATTCTTTTTTCTTAAATTAATAAAATTACTTTCTGTTATGATTATGTGGTTAGGTTAATCATATTCATGCTAATCACGTGCGCATAAATTAAAATGGCGTCAAACCACAAACCCACGCGGTGCTGCAGCTAGAATTTGTCTTCCATTGTTCTCTGTCCTTGCTTCTTTTTGAAGCCACATGTCCAGTCCTTGACTCAAGCTCAAAGGAATGATGTAAAAGCCAACTTGACCGGTTCTCTGGCTTAAGAGATTTCCGTATTGATAGAAGAAAGATGAAAGAAGAAGAAGAAGAACAAGCGTAACAGGGTAAAAAATATTCCTATAATTGATTTCACCACCTTGCAAGTACAGCTGGGTTCTTATTAAGACTTATGAAGGTTCTCTCTACCTTCTAGTGCTTCTAGAGAAGTCTTTAGACAGTATCTCTATGCTCTCTTGCTGTTAGAAAGCTCTTAACTTTGTCCCATGTGTAAGCCGCCATTTTGTTTGCTGTGACCACACCCACTCACGTAAAGGAGCATGGGCGGGTGGTTGCTAAGGCTTGTTATTTCTCCAATACAACATGTATAGAAGAAATGTAAGTGTGGACATACAAATAAATATAATAATATCAAGAGTGGATAATTATTTAGGGAGAGTGTCTAACCCGCCTATAATCTGTGATACCACAGTGCGTAAGTTTACATAGCATGGTTATTAGCACCAAGTAGCCATTCTTGCGTCCTTATACTGATTCAAAGTCAGAAGGCTGCAAATAAGAAAGAGCCAACCATTAGAAGAACATATTTCCGTCTGCTCCTGCTTGTTTCTTGCACTACATGATCCTCAGA
>NW_003559204.1:0-975 GCF_000090795.2 Amphimedon queenslandica
ATTTGTTATAATTTGATAGATTAGCAGGTATGTTGTTTCATCAATTGTAATAGTACATTGTAGTTTTAATTCTTGAAAATGCTAATTTACAAATCTAGACAATTTTGGTTTTCTTTGATTTAATATAAAATTATGCTAACTAATGATTAATGTACACGCCTTCTTACCATTTGCTGTGTGATTTACTGGTATAGATAAGTCTTAGTTGTCTCACAAAGACATCAAAATATCATTGTATTACTTACACATGTACATTGTGCATGTATGTGATTTTATAACGCATTTGCATACTTGTAATGCTAAGAAACATTAATTTTAAAATTCTAATGTAATAGTAAGACAACTTCCCAATTTTAGTGCATCTAACCTTGTGTGTCAGTGAATGGTATGTCTTGCTTATCAGATTCAGCAATCAAAGTCTATTAATAAATAATTAGATTAATTTTATGACCATTCTCTACCGACTTACATCTGAATAATACATTGATTTAAATTTCAGTCCCACTGGCTCATAAGTCAAGTTTTCCAATGCCCTTGAGCGATCAAGTGTCAGTGGAAAGTATTTCTCATACGTAACTTCAGGAATTGAGAAAACAACTTCAAAGCAGCCCTCTCTAAGCGACAAAATGTAGAAATTCATTTGGGGTATGCTTAGTAGTTTTGCTACTTCTCCTTGAAGGAATGGGAGGATGGTACCATCAAGCACGTCATGGCTTAGCTCTGTGTCTAATTTGAGGCGAAACAGTTTAACTTCAGTGACTGCTCCTCCAAGATCCTGACTGCATGAGTCGGTGAAGAATGTTATTGAGTGGCGCAGGAATCGTTCTGTTTTGGCAACATAATTTTCATACGCTTGTTTGTCATTTTCTGTTCCGAATTTGTTTGCTAGGTCTCCCAGAGGATGAGTGGTTGAGCCATGAGCATATTTCTATATACACATCAAATAGGCTTTCCTTGTCTTGGCACTCATTCAAT
>NW_003559205.1:0-975 GCF_000090795.2 Amphimedon queenslandica
TGATGGTACTGCAGTATCATTATTAGTAACTGATGTAGGTACTGGTGAACTAACAGTAGAGTATGCATCATCAGATTTAGGAAACAATTCATCTGAAAATATAATAAAAATACTAACAATTGACCCAATACACACTGTATGTGTATGTGTGTGTGTGTGTGTTTATATTACCATATTCTGTTAGTATGTCTTGTCCTATAGTCTTTGCTTCATCTGATTTCAGTAAGATGTCTCCTAAAGCTCTCAATTTGCTATGATCTTCAGTTATTGAAGTCCGTATTTCTCTCAGTGTGTCTCCTAATAGGAAACCCCCAACACTCTCCACTCCAGTCCTGGTCTCATTTGATATCAGTCTCTCTCTACATAACAGATCAACTGACTCCTCACTGATGGACACTGCAGACAGTCTAACACTGTAACGCTGGAATACCCCACTAGCTGGATCAGATACTGTATCAATAAACAATATATCATTATTAGTAGTAGTAGCTTCATTTTAGTAGTGTTGTTTTAGTTAACTATAACTAAAACTAAAACCCTTTTAGTTAGGCCAGATTTACTTTTAGTTAACTAACTATAACTAACTAAATTTTTTATAAATTATTTGAAACTAACTATAACTAACTAAAAGTACTTTTAAAAAATGAAAACTAACTATGAACTAACTAAAAGTGTAATGAAATTTATAAAACTAACTATAACTAACTAAAAGTATTACAGTATTTGCAAAACTAACTATTACTAACTAAAATGGCTAAAGTTCAAACTAAAACATAGAAGTCTAGCACCTTACTGCTGAGTCATGCTGTCTAAAGTTAGATGTTGTTGCTATATTTAGTACATGTAGATCTATTGCCACACTTATGTAATCAATGATAAATTGCAGCTGCATTGTAAGTCATCATGGCAGTCCAATCCACACAAACTGGTAGACCAAAGGCCAGTTGTATTTGGGCAGTGGCGGATTTAGGGGGG
>NW_003559206.1:0-975 GCF_000090795.2 Amphimedon queenslandica
CAGAAATGCTGACATCTTGCTTCTCTGACATGGATTCCTAAGTGGTTGACGAGTTACCATCATCAACAAATGCAGTTGAATCTCACAATTGCTTTGGTAAATGTATTTATTGATTACTATTGAAAGAAGCAATGATGGCAACCTACCGTGAAGATGCTACCAATGCCTTGAAATAATGGCTATTCAAAAATGAATTAGAACACACTATGAAAATCTTAAACCTGTTGGTCGTAATAAGCTTGCACAGCAACAAAAAAGTGCAAGAAAGAGACGGCTTTGTTGTTTACCAGATGACGATGCTTTGGGACCACCAGATAAGAAAAAAGATTTTCTTTGAAGTACATTAAATAGAACTCATTGAACTTATGTTTCAATTATCGCAGATCAGTCAACCCCTACTCATCAAGCAAAAGGTGCTGTTAAACAAAAAATGTCTTAGAATATAAAGACAGTAAAATTGAAGGCATCAATAAGTTAATTGTGACATTACATGCATATCTTAATTTAATCCTTTAGTGCCTGTTTGGGTCAATAATCACCCCATAAAATTGCTAACTTTTGTTGCACCTGTATTTGGAAACTAAGCATCGAATCATATCCTGAAGCTAACATTACATGTACAGCATGTACCATGTGTTAGGCTCAATTGTCACCCGTTAACGACTAGCTGTTGCAATACTTGTTTTAGACGAGGAGTCCGCAACGAGGTGTTACTCTCGTACACTTTGGCAGGAGTCCTGCATTTTTGTGTGGGAGTCAACTTGGTAGTCCACAATTCTAGAGTAAATCTACTATTCCAAAGCTAATGGCAAGTAGTCAACAGTTAATCCAGCAGTAGTAGTAGGAATTTTCCAGTATTCCAGTGAAATTCTCACAAGAGTCTGGTAGTGCAAGGGTAGTCTACAAGAATAGTATCTAACCATGCCTAATTATTAATAGTAACAAACCTTAATAGTAAATACAAGTTAATAATGG
>NW_003559207.1:0-974 GCF_000090795.2 Amphimedon queenslandica
TAGAATTTTTTTCTATTAAAAATTGATTTTAAAGCTATGTTAATATCTACATAGCACAGTTGTGTAGCTGACTTCTACTTCCACCTGACTTCTACTGCTACTGGGCACTAAAGTAATTGACTAGTTTACTTAGCATCAGCAGGACTATTTTTTAAGAATGAATAATATAAGGATTTGGAGTTTCCTCTGTTTTTCTTATTATTATTGCCCCCTCCTCTTACAAAGTTTCTTAAATCATTGATCCTTGTTGGATTTATTAAAAATTGATTTTAAAGCTTTATGTTAATATCTACATAGCACAGTTGTGTAGCTGACTTCTACTTCCACCTGACTTCTACTGCTACTGGGCACTAAAGTAAATGACTAGTTTACTTAGCAACAGTTAGCAACAGCAGGACTATTTTTTAAGAATGAATAATATGTCGCGGCGTCTTCTCTGTAGGGAACACCGCTGATCCCTTCTAGTTTGATGTCAGGTATAGTCTGGATTCAGTCAATCTTCAGGCAGCTCACTCTTCTGCAGACTGTCAGATATGTTATATTTACCATTCAATAAAACAAACTCTTTTCTCAACAAATCAATCAGTTATCATACAGAAATAAAAGAGCAAAACGGAGAGACAAAAAGGCCACAATACAATATGCACGCACTCTAACAAGCCCTCTCCCAGGTCTCTCACTCCCTCTCTTGCCCTCAAGTCTAACAAAATGTCTCCTTTTATACAAAAATGATCAATTAATTAATAATAATGAATAATAATAAGTTAACAACAGAAGAAACATCATAAAACCACACATAATATAAGGAGTTTGGAATTTCCTTTTTTTCTTATTATTGCCCCCTCCTCTTACAAAGTTTCTTAAATCATTGATCCTTGTTGGATTTATTAAAAATTGATTTTAAAGCACATGTTAATATATGCATAGCAAAGTTGTGTAACCAACTTCTACCAGGTACTAAAGTAAACGACTAG
>NW_003559208.1:0-974 GCF_000090795.2 Amphimedon queenslandica
TCATCTCAAAAAATGGAAAGAGCGAGCTTTTGTTAATGCAGTTATTGAGGATGGAGAAGATATTGAAGGATATAGGTGGTCTGACACTGGAGAAATTGTGTTTGGAACTCAGTTAACAGAAGATATGAAGTCAGATCTATGGAGGGTGTTGAGGAAGTTTCCTAGTGTGACTAAAAATACACCAGGTAAGACAGATAGAATTTTCCATCATATTAGGACAACTGATAGTCAGCCAATCAGACAAAAGCCATACAGGATTCCTCAAGCGTATCTCAATGATGTAATGAAGGAATTGGAAGAAATGGAAAGAGATGGGATAATTGAGAAGTCACCAAGTGAATGGGCTTCACCCTTGGTGATAGTTAAGAAGAAGGATGGGGGTATTCGGCTTTGTGTCGATTACAGGCAACTGAACCAGGTTACAAAGTTCGATGCGTACCCTATGCCTAGAGTTGAGGAGTTACTAGATACAATAGGGGATGCAGAATTCATAACGACGTTGGACCTTGCAAAGGGATACTGGCAGGTACCCGTGAACGAAAAGGACAGGGAGAAAACAGCATTTACTAGTCCTCGAGGACTTTATCAATTCAAGACTATGCCGTTTGGTCTTAGTGGTGCACCTGCAACCTTTCAACGCATGATGGATGAAATCTTGAGAGGGACGGAGACTTTTGCAGGAGTGTACTTAGACGACATTGTAATTCATAGCAGTATATGGAGAGATCATCTTGATCAGTTAACAGATGTTTTAAAGAGACTGGATGATGCGGGATTGACAATCAAGCTAAAGAAGTGTACATTTGGAGCAAGAGAGTGTACGTATCTCGGATATCAGATTGGCAAAGGAGGGGTCAGACCAGAACAAAGAAAAATTGAAGCTATTATAAATATGGCAAGACCACAGACAAAGAAGGATGTAAGGACGTTTCTTGGAATCACTGGATACTACCGTAGGTTTGTGCAGGATTACG
>NW_003559209.1:0-974 GCF_000090795.2 Amphimedon queenslandica
AGTGGGGGAGGAGGGGGCGGGGCTAAGATTAATTTTGAATTATTGGCAGCTGCTAACACCCAGAACACCGTTGTCTGATAATAAAGTACACAATAATACCCACTGATAATAATTAATAATAATAATTATGACTTGATATTGTGATTATAATATACTCTTTATCATTCTTCCTCTCTCTCTCTCTTTCTTGGAACTACTCGTGTTGTTTGCTTGTCTTATTGCTTTAATAACATTATTATTATTATTATTATTATTATTATTATTATTATTATTATTATTATTATTATTATTATTATTACTATTATTATTATAATTGTTGCATTTCTCAAGAGGTTAGATCCACTCATAGTGATATCCAGTGGAATGGAGGAGTAGAAATTACTAGTAGTAAATGACAATGATACACAACCAGGTCATTCTACAGCTGGAGAGTAATTTTTATAAGAGAGAGATTGAGAAATAGATAGGAAGAGACAAGCTTCATAGATACATGTACATGCAGTTATGTGTACAGTCAGTTCCATTACCTGTACATGTACATGTACTTCATTCTGTTGATATTCTATTATTGGAATACTTTAATGCTGTAGCTACCATAACTAATTAATGACATCATCATAAAATGATTTGTAGTATGGTGCGTGGGCGGATCAAAGGCGCCGCCAGTGCTACAACTTCCCAATAACCGCATGGTAGGAAAATGTAGCACTGTGTGGAATATATAGTACTGCACAGTATAATATGTATGGGCTTTCCTGTTAACCACAAGCTTTGATAGAGGCAAATAACAGCCTCAGCTACTACACTAGACATGTAACAATAATAATAGTGATAAATGAGATCTGATCTCGTCTTGTGCTGACCACCTGTGCGACTTTTGAAATTTCATTTGATCCGCCCACGCACCACTACAAACAAATCAAAGCACTGTTGATTCGTAGATTACGGAAATTATTGCACTCGGGATGGTCTCG
>NW_003559210.1:0-974 GCF_000090795.2 Amphimedon queenslandica
CATTAATTTTACATAAGGACGTGATACGGTATCTGCCCACACTTCATAATTGGCTGCCATTTTGGTTGGCAAGTTTGTCAAGGAAGGCAATGGAGGCATGAAGAAAATGCCTAACTTACCTGCTGTAGCTCTATCAATAGCTAAAAAGTGCTTGTTATAAGAAAGAACAGCTGCCTTTATGCGTCTCCTGTAGAGGATTTGGTCAACTTGCTGCAGAATTATTAATACAGGTTTGTTTCTATGTCGGCCCGTTTGTTCTCCGTTGAAAGTTGCCAACCAAAATGGCAACCGGAATTTATTTCATCCTAAACCATGCTTTATAACCATAAAAATTTCTAATAATCTTCCTACGCAAAATTACGCAAACAATTTTCACTTCCAGTGGTCTATAAAGTTTGAGCTTATTTCGATTAAAATTATATTTTTACAAATTTTTCATAATTGCTCCAAAATCAGCTAAATTTCACCAAAAGAGAAAAGGAAGAATTCTTTTTTATTACATCAGTTTCCTGTACTTACTTAATATTATATTACATAGAACGGTAGAAAGTTTGAGCTAATTCTGATGAAAATTGTTTTTATACATTTTTGTAGTTGCTCTAAAATTAGTAACAATGATTACATGATGTAATCTTTGTTGTGTCTATTTTTAGAATCATTACTGAGCTTGAGACTCTTAAGAAAGAGGCTGCAGAAGTTCAGAGGAAGATGGAGGAGACTGATACTGTAAAGGCTGAAGTTGACAGAGTCTCCCAGCAATACCTGCCTCTCTCCACCTCCTGCTCTGCCATGTACTTCACTCTGGAGTCACTCAATCAGGTAATTGAAATCATGTGACTGTCGTGTGATTTAGCGGTACTTTATTTTGATGGTTTTGCTTCAAAAATACATTAGGCCAGCTTTTAATTAGCCAATTTGTCCACGCATGTATTACTAAACATTTCACTATTGAAAATTTTGTTTGCAAAATGCCA
>NW_003559211.1:0-974 GCF_000090795.2 Amphimedon queenslandica
GAAATAGGCTAATATGTTCATATACTAGGTGAGAATTAACTAAGATTAAAATGGATTGTGCAATTGTAAATATAAATACATATAAAGTATTGGGAATTTACTAAGTAATTGGGACTGCAATTGTACACATACATTGTACCTGTTTGGTGTTAAAGTTAATAGTGTTCACAAATCACAATAGCAGGTTTGACTGGATCACAGCTTTCTTAGATACTCTTAGCACGACAATGCATAAACAAACCTTTACAATAAACACCAACGATAGTTTGATGATTAACGGTATGATATCATTGTTGTTATTATTTTCACTGCATTTTAGAGTCATGAGACAGTCATAGCAAGAGGATTACAATAATCAAGCTAAGAGTTAAAAGGGACTATATCTCACACACACACAGACATTACAATAACCAATTACTATATATAAAGGGAATTGAAGAATAACAATACAATTGTATGACGTATCTTAACTATTACTGGAGTAGAGAGTTAGGCCTGCTATTGTGGACACTCTAAAATAAGGACACCTCTATAATGAGGACAGGTAGTATCAGTCCCAACACAATAGTAATGTGTATTAATGAACCTCTGAAATAAGGACAGGTTCATAATCAGGACAGGTAGTATCAGTCCCAATACAATAGTAATGTGTATTAATGAACCTGTAAAATAAGGACACATCTTTAATAAGGACAGGTAGTATCAGTCTCAATACATACATGTAAATCGTGTTAATGAACCTCTGAAATAAGGACAGGTTCATAATCAGGAAAGGTAGTATCAATCCTGATACAATACAAATGTGAATTAATGAACCTCTCAAATAAGGACACCTCTATAATGAGGAGGGTATTATTGGGTCCCAAGGTGTACAGAATAGACAGGTTGGACTGTGATTGTATCTATAATATTTATATAATTATATACATGCTCATGAAAGTACACTCAATCATGATTTCATGATATATGCATGT
>NW_003559212.1:0-973 GCF_000090795.2 Amphimedon queenslandica
ACCAGTTGGGATCCAGTAGCATTGAAAAGGTCATTGAATGCTTACCTAACTCACTTCCTCTCAAAGTTCTTCACATACAACAAAGTCATTGCACTCCAGAGAACCTCAGCCTCCTACCCACAACACTCCCTTCCTCTACTCTCACTACACTAGAGCTAGTTAATTGTGCCATTGATTCTAGCAGTGTTCGTACTGCTATTGATGCAGTGCTAATGTCTCGTCATCTAGAAGCTCTTAATTTGAGGGATAATTTTATTGAAGATGAAGGAGGTGCTCATTTGTGCTCTATGCTCAGGCAGCTTTTTGTGTCATCTGAAGAACCTGGTACTGACCACGACAGCAGTCACAGTTTTAGTTTCCTTGACATTGGGCATAATCCATTTACGGGACATGGAATATCAAGTTTTATCAATGAAGTAGCTCACTTTAAGAGTGATAGCATTAACTTCACTCTCTCTTTATCACTTGGTTGGAAGGATCAAGTTTGTGAACATGTTTCTTTTACAAAAGTTGAGCAGCTTTTAAAATTTGAAAGCAATGAGGACGATTGAGCCTGCCATGCCTAAATTTTTGATTGCAATTTTAACTTTTTACTAGAGTAGATAGATATATATATATATATAAACTTTAATTATAGCTAAATTTTTAAATGCATACATATGAACTAGTGTTATTTATGTTATTTTGTTTATGCTTCATAATTATTATGCTGCCAATTCACTTGCTGTTGCCTACCTACACACACTTGCTTGTCGTAGAATATCAGATGATCATGTAGATCTAATAGTGTATTATTGAGATCAGTGTAGCTACTTTGCGGATCTAATTTCTTTGTTGGGTTTTACAATTAGTTGGGTTTTACAATTATTTGGCTTGTGTTGTTGTATTCAGCGGACCCAATAAAGAAGCCCCGAGCCCCTCTTTCACTTTCTGTCCTCCCTTATTGGTTAGTCTACGACAAGATGGAAGCTTG
>NW_003559213.1:0-973 GCF_000090795.2 Amphimedon queenslandica
GCATAACTATATACGGTATATGCTTATTTTTAAAACTTCTTATTATTATTCTTCTTGTTTCTTAATAATATTTCTTATTATTCAGGAGTACAAGCCACCCACTACTAAAGATATTCCCATTGATTTCAGAGTTGAGCTGCTTAAAAATGCACCAAATCCTCTAGGAATACTTGGCTCTAAAGGTAACTCTTACTCTACTATTAGTATGCAGTGGTTTAATGTATGGTATTGTTCTTATTTTGTAGCTGTTGGTGAGCCTCCATTGCTAATGAGCAGTGGTGTGTTATTTGCTCTCAAAAGAGCTGTAGAGAGTGCTAGACGTGATGCTGGTAATAGTGATCCTTTTATCTTAAGTAAGTTCATGCAAAATATTGCAATAGTAAAATGAATGCTCTTTCTGTTGTAGATGCTCCGGCTACTGTGGAAGCAACACAGCAAGTTTGTCTTGTTGATCCATTGAGATTTGAATTTTAACATGAAATAATCATGATTTTATTGTTTTTATTGAACCAGCATTGTGTCACGTGTTTGCAGTATACTAAGCTAAAAACTGCATATTCTCCGTATCATGAGCTATTTTAATTTTTAACTCTCGTCAAAATGGCTGATTTTCTATTTGCTGCTCTGATCATTGCTCTATTCTTCTCTCCTCCTGCATCTAGTGCTAGTGAGGATGACCCAGTTCCTCTTGTAATATGGTCTGGAATGGGTTAGTTATTAAAGAAAGGGTTTAGATAGCTTGTGAGTGCATTTTCCAAATATTGCAAGTTCACTTGACACTTCCCAGTGTTGATTTTTGATATTTTAGGTGACAGCTGTTGCTATGAGTATGGTGCTTATCAGTTTAAAGTTGTCCTGGAACGTCTTATACCAGGCATATATATCAAAATGGTTGCTTTTGGAAAGACTCCTACAGAGGTAAATAAAGGGTCTATGGTCACACCAGCAATATCTTCTCCTCATCTTCTATGTA
>NW_003559214.1:0-973 GCF_000090795.2 Amphimedon queenslandica
CTCAAACATTATCTCAAGTATAACATAATCTCATGTATTATATACTACTCCTCTAACATTAGCTGATCCATATGCAGCATTCTCTTCCATACTAACTGATACATTGGAAAACTGTACTGTATCTGTTGGTATATCATATATCACTGGATTGTTAGTAGTAGTAGTAGTAGTAATATTAGTAGTGGTAGCATTGTCTAGTAATAAAAACAGAAACTTAATTTTTAGTCAACAGCAATAATTCCTGTATACCTTTTTTAATATTCCTTTTACAAATTACTGGTACAATGACTAGGAATATAAATAACATAGGAAGTACTCCAATGCCAATTCCTATGCCAATAGCTACTTCAGTTGATAATCCACCTAGAAATAAAATTACAATCAATATAAATATTTATAAGTAGCGACAGTTTCATTTTATCAACAGTTTTTATCATGAAAGTTCAGTTTTGATGACAACAATGCAAAATTGACAAACATATTAGAGGGACATAAGGAAGAGTAATTTACAAAAACAACTATCATGTACCTGGTGGTATCAACAGGGTGGGTGTAAAATAACAATGCTTATTGCAGTGAAAGCATCATGCATTTTGAGCCACAATATTTGCACGCTTCATTTTCAAATTATAGTTCTCTTAAAGTCATTTTTAATGAAACAGTACTAGGTGTTTATGTGATATTTATTTAAGTTTTATTTAAATATGAAAAAAGTTTACTTTTGATTGGAATCAGCTCAAACTTTTTATGAACCATGAGAAAATGCAGCAAATTAGAGAATTCTTTTAGAACCATTTTTGATGAAATATACCACGTTTATACTTTATGTAACTAAAACGAATTAAAGCTTTCATTTAGTAGAAGTTTATGTATGAACGGTTCCAAAAACTGTTGATGTTGTTCCACTATAATCGATCTATTACCTACACTAACATTACCACACACCATTTTCATTGAATGTTGTCATTTCTTT
>NW_003559215.1:0-973 GCF_000090795.2 Amphimedon queenslandica
GTGTTGTGTCTGTTAAAACAGTCAAAGGAGTGTACAAGCGACCCGTGAGTAAAGTTGCTCTATTATTATCGTCTGACTCTAATGTTGAATATTGAATGATTACGTGTATATGTTTATGTTTTACTTATCATTATTATTATGTATTGTATCACTCCTCCTTTCTCTCTCTTTAAGACAGTGTGTCTTAGGCCGGCGGTATGTTGGCACTTGTATGATTTCAATTTAATTTCAATTTTTCTGTACTTATAATAAGAGAGTTTTTTGGTATGATAACTTGAGCTACCAACTTCACGTGGCTGGATAGAAAGCTGCATTTCTTGTACATAGCTGCCCTAACTCACATCACTGTGACTGTTGGATCGCACCAGCTTACCTTATGCCGCCATTTTGTTAATTAAGAAGCATCTGCTCCAAAAAATTGGGCGTGGTCGCGCATGCTCAGATCTCAGAACTGGGAACAGCAAGTATTTTTTACCTAGCTAGGCTAGCTATGCTTGGAATCAAATTGCAATACTTAGTGGAGGTTTCCAGCTAAGAGAAGGTATTAATCTGCATATATCAAGTGTGTAATGAATTATTTTATTTCAAAAACACAAAACAATTAATTAATTTTATAATACTAATGATATATATATGAACGTCTTGACAACAGGAAGAACCTGCAGGAATAGCTACAGGATTGCTGGGAAGATAGAGCTTCTTGAACAAGGATTCACGTCAAGACTATAGTATTCATTTCACTTGTCATCAGTATAGTAGATATTCCTTCACCATATCTATTCAATTCAATCAGTGCTGTCCCTCATAAATGCTGTAAAATCATAACAATGACAACAATAATAAAGAAACTTATTGTTTTTGTAAAATCAAAGCATCACAATTGTAACTGAAAAAATATTATAAATATTATAAAAAATCAACACAAACAAGAACATAAAAAATTTTAAAAAACAAGATTGAGTAGGATTCCGAA
>NW_003559216.1:0-973 GCF_000090795.2 Amphimedon queenslandica
ACAATAGATACACTTACTGCTATCATAAAAGAACTCACTATTACGTGTAGCCGTTCCTCTTCCTACAGGTCTAGTCTCACCATCAGTTGCTTCTCCTAGTAACAATAGATACACTTGTAGTGAACTCATGACATCACATCTCATGCATATTCATGATATCTCTTAATATATATTGCATGTTGTGTTTTATAATTGATCAGTGTTTGGGTGTCAAGTCAACTCGAGGTAAATGTGAGCGCTCTATGGCAAGCAGCATATCTGCTTCCCTATCACTAGCTGCAACACACATATACTCATACGCTAAATTGGTGACCCAGACGGCCCTGTCCACTCACTGCTGCTAAAAAAGTGTGCTAAAAAAGTAATTTTTGCTGCTAAAAAAGTAACAAAACGCAAACCTAAAGCAGTAAAGACAATAGCCAATTATTTATGACCATGTGGATGTTACTATTAAAATAACAAAATTTGTAGTTTGTATTGCCAGATAGTTCAGATAAATCTGTGAATTAAAAGAACAAAAATAAACCCAATTTAAGCACTATTAATATTAATTTGATCAAAGAATATGTTGTAATGTTTTACAAGAGTTACTAAATGTCACTTTTTAATTATGTAATGTAGTGAATTTACAATTAACCTAATGAACTATATACTATATCTTGGTATAGTCATTGACAAAAGGTCTCAGAAAGCTCAAGAACTAAAACTATCCAAATTATAAACTAATTTTCAAATATGAAAATTACATGAATGTATTAGAACAAAGCCACAAAATATTAAAGAGTACAAATTTTTACGTTGAGTACTCTCTAACTACAGTAGTGGCCCTACTTGTACATGTATGCCTGAACACATTAATTAACTCATGCAAAAGAAGTGGTGACTGCATAATACGTGCATTGTTTCACAAGTATACACTTTCAGTCAGAGATTGACTACACAATACGGATCTGATTTATCACAGCAATTTACA
>NW_003559217.1:0-973 GCF_000090795.2 Amphimedon queenslandica
GAATTTTTGGGGTAGCATACTTATCTTTTTAAGTTCTTTCAATAAATCTGTTGCTGGTACAGTGTCTTGAGATGTAAACAGCTTCTTTTTCAGAGCAACCTTCACACTGGTAGCCATTTTATTAAACGGGTGTGGTTTACCTTGTTCTAAAAATAGTAAACTCATTAAGCTATGCAGGCTACAGTGATTTTAATTAAATGCGTGGGTGTTGCGCGCTCCTACCCTTCCTTTTTCTTTTATGGGCTCCTGATGGTAGCTAGAGGAGAAATATTTTCCACACCCATAGCAGGTTTCATCCGTACTTTCAACCGTCCGGTCCGAACTTTCTACCGCATGGCGTCAAAACCGTATTACGTCCGTATTCTTAGTCCGATGGTCCGGTCCGGTCCGAACTTTATAGTTTCAGCCCGATCCGCATTTGATCCGCGTGGATCCGCATTTCAGGCTGGCCCACCCTACCCTACCAATCAACAGTAGGCGAGGGTACTATGGCGAGCCGTTTGTTTCAAAATTATCGATACTGCTAATGTTAAATTTAAGGAAGTGGATATTGGTCCGGCAGCCGGACACCTACTGCGGGGCTATTGGTCCGGCAGTCCCTATATAGTATACTGGGGCTTCGCCCCAGTATACTAATACACGATTTTATCAGCAACGTTGATGCAGCAGGGTTGCGGTGGTGTAGTGGAGAGGCTGGTCTGGATTGCACGGATGGGGTCAGCGGTTCGAATCCTGTCGGGACTATTGACTAAAACTATGCTGAAATGTTTGATTTTTTTTCTTTTTTTTTTTCACTTTTTTTACTTTTTTTTTTTTAATAAACTCTCTCTCGTACATCTTAGCCTCCGGGGTCGTAGGGTTGGGATTGGGGTTTAGTGTTTAGTTCTTAGAGCACCCTCTCGTACATCTTAGCCTCCGGGGTCGTAGGGTTGGGATTGGGGTTTAGTGTTTAGTATTTAGAGCACCCTCTCGT
>NW_003559218.1:0-972 GCF_000090795.2 Amphimedon queenslandica
AGTGGAGGTCAAAGCGAACACACAGACAGGACGACTGCTTTACCCTCGACCAACGCCTACGCGGTCTCGGGTAATGACAGACAGACAAACTGAGTACCTAGTCCTCGCCTACGCAAAGCTGGGCGAGGCCAATAATTATATTGACACATACCTAATGTACTTGAACCTTTAACAGGAACTTGCTACAACCTTAGGAAAGAGAAGGTTAATACATGACACATACTGTAAGATATGTCCATTTTTAAATATCTGAACTTGTGATTTTGGAGACGGAATTTTTGGTGAATTTGGCATTTTGATAATAGCCATTCACCAAAATAAAACCCACCATTATGAACCATTATGTACACATGTACATGCTCAATGGGACATGGACACAAGTTAAAACACACTAAAATTTAGCAGTTCAACAAATGCCACAACTTCAAATTATCAGAAGCATGCTAGTTTGGATAATTTTAATTGCATTAGGTAGCTATTTAAAAACTGATTTATGAAGCACAAAGTTTAGACACATCAAATGTCCATTATGTACATGTACATGTATTTACCAGTAAAAGTGTGAGGAGCAGTTAGGACATGTAACCACATCTTCACTAAACCTGAACAACAGATCCCTTGAATGACAAACACCACATCCTGTACCATTAGCTGAACATTTCTACATAAAAATATTACAAGATAACACGTTACTAGTCACGTGTACATCATGCATGACTACCAACAAGAGAGGGCAAGGGGGAATTAGCAGTAGGCCCCCAATTAAAGGGGCCCCTAGTCTCAGGTTTATAGTAAACTCTTGGGGCTTGGGGGCCTAATACAAACTTTAAAATATAACTTTCAAATTTGATGACATACATGTTATTAAATGTACATCTACAACATGTAAATCTTTTTCAAAGACAAAAGCTTCAACACTTAAACATGTACTTATACATGCACATTACCAAGACTACCGTAAAGGTGGGATCC
>NW_003559219.1:0-972 GCF_000090795.2 Amphimedon queenslandica
GTGTGAGTATTATCATGTATCTCTGTGTGTATGTGATGTTTGTATACCGTATGTGCAATTTATGCATAAGCTAATGTGACATAAGTGTGTGTGTGTGTAGGTTCATCTTATTTATAATCATTTTTAATGAAGTTCTGTAACACATGAGTCACAAATTACCCACTTATAATGTTCCATCAGTTGTGTATAATTATTCAGGACCCCCCTGGACCTCTCCTTCATATGTACAGGTGTGGTGTGTGTGATGGCGTGTGTGTCCCTATATGACTGTATCTGTGTGTGCGTGTGCATGACACTTCTGTGTATCATGTAATAGTGATGTGTATTTATGCATGATGTGTATGTATAAATAATAATGTACTCACATATACACATACATAAATGTATGTATGATGAACGTGTATAAGTATTATGTTATAACACCCCAGCGAGGGATATATCACATTTATCTGCACCAAGCCTGACGGTCCAAGGGCGAGGTGCATGCTGAAATGAATAACATTATAACAAATATTATAACGGTGTTATAACAAATTTACGTCCTTGCCTATAAGCCAAACTTCACATACTGCACATGTGCAAAAGCTACCATGTGCTACGTACCATGCGGAATACGAAGGACTAAAGGAGGAAATGGCTAGTGATGTCAATGAATAATGCTCTGAAAAAGAGAAGGATTAACTTGTCACTTAACAGAAAGGACATGAAAGAAAACACCAATCTTGGCCATTTTGCTATACAACTACTTTTGCAGAGTTGAAATCATTGAGCGTCCATAATATGCCAGAGAATTTGACCAGAAGCAGTAAATGGGCCAGAAATAATTTAAAAGGGTGGTGGGATGATTACAATGAGAGGAATACTATTTCAAATTTTATTGTACTATTTCAAATTATATTTTTCTTGTCAAATTCTACTACTTCAAAGTCTATTTCAAAGTTCTATTATGAGCAAAGCTTATATTAAACATCA
>NW_003559220.1:0-972 GCF_000090795.2 Amphimedon queenslandica
TGATATTACATCTCATGTTGAAGTTAATGGTGGAGTTGTGGTTGAAAATATACCAATTGGTAATGCATGGGGAGGCACACAAGTTAATGAGGCTTTTTCTAAATTGCTGCAGGAAATAGTTAATGATCCTGAGTTTGAAAAGTTTTTAGCTATAAAAGATCGATCTCAGAGTCAGAGCAAGGCAGTTTTAAATGGAATTATTTACAGAGAGTTTGAAGAGCAGAAGTTACTTTTTGGTCAAGGCAAAGCAGAAGAAGAGATCACTATTAATCTGCCACGTCCATTTGCAGAATTTTTTGATGTTGTACTTGAAGCTGGCACTAGAGAGATGCAAGGTGTTGAGTATGAAGATGACACACTGTACATAAATAGAGCAGTGGTAGTGTCTAAGTTGTTTGGTCCTGCACTCGATGGTATATTAGAGTGTACTCTGAAAGCTCTTGAAGGAAATGATTATGAGGTTGATACTTTTTATCTGGTTGGGGGATTTGGAGGTTGCAAGTATGTCCATGAGAAAATTTCTCCTGCTATAAAAGAGGTTTATAGTGCAAAGGGGAGGCAATGCACTGTGCTTGTACCTCCTGATCCTCATCTTGCTGTTGCTACAGGAGCTGTTATGTGGCGTAGAAATCCTGACATAGTGAAGGCTAGACGTTCTGATGCTACTTATGGAATAGGCATAAGTTCTGTGTTTGATCCTAACTTACATGATGAGCATTACAAATATTATGATGAAGAAGATGAGCAGCATCGATGTAAAAACATTTTTTGTATTTTCCTAGAGAAAGGTGAACTAATTAAAGCTGATGAAGCAATCACCATTGACCTGGTTCCATTTAAGCAGTCTAACACGCAATCATTGATAGCTATATACTCCACACCTAATCTTGGTGTCAAATACATTGAAGACAAAAATGGTACAGAGACTGTTTCAAAAATAGGCCAACTACTTATTGATATTCCTAATCCTGA
>NW_003559221.1:0-972 GCF_000090795.2 Amphimedon queenslandica
T
This sequence comes from Amphimedon queenslandica, assembly GCF_000090795.2. NCBI lineage: Eukaryota > Metazoa > Porifera > Demospongiae > Haplosclerida > Niphatidae > Amphimedon > Amphimedon queenslandica. The sequence goes on from NW_003559221.1 coordinate 2, forward strand.
TTAAAAATTCATAAAAAATCCAAATTTGAACGGAACCAGCTCAAACTTTCTACGCAACATAAGAACATGTATATGTATCAAGAAATATTATAAAAACGGAAAATTCTCTACTTTTCAATTTTGACAAAATTTGGCCAAAGTTCCTGTACTATATAGCACAGGGACTTTGAGCCAATTTTGGAACAACTTTAGAAATTAATATACAGATGTACATGTAATTCATTTCTTCTTTATTCCATATGCAGGAACTGGTGCTCTTGCTAAGCAGAAGAGACGATACACCAGTGCCGCCAGTATAATGTCCAATAAAGTCCTCATGTCAGTTTATAATAGGATGGTAGAAGTGATGGACACGTTAGCACAACTATTAGGGACCCAGGCACTAACTGACATGACTGTACTAAAGGTAAGGGACGAATAGCACTGTGCATGTACAGACTAGCCTCTATATAATGGACACTTTGACAGTGTCTCTGTTATACAGAGGTGTCCTTTATGTGGAGGTTATTTTATACAGTAAGGAATGTAATTGGTACACTAGGTGCTGTCCGTTAAATGGAGGTGTACGCTATAGAGAGTGTCCATTAAGAGAGGCTATACTGTATTTAAACATTGTACATGTACATATACTACTATATGGTTAATTGATACCCTCTCTCTCTCTCTTTTAGTTGTCAGGTTTGGGTATATTCCCATTCTTTGTTGAAAACATCAGCTCATTGCAGCTCAGTGCTCTCAAACTTGTTAGAACTGTAAGATCAACAGCTAATAATAATAATAATACAGTCTTCATATACATGTACTTAATCTGATATTTTTATTTCTGTAATATCTTGTAGATATTTTCCCGTTATGAGAAGCACAGGGACCTTATAATTGAGGACATATTTGCCTCGTTAGGGAGACTACCTACCACGAAGAGAAACCTAAGAAACTTTCGGTACTAACCCCCTTTTAGCTTGACTTCCATA
>NW_003559222.1:0-971 GCF_000090795.2 Amphimedon queenslandica
ATGAGAGTTTAATTTTAGCTGATAAAAATTAAACAGACATAACACAGAAAGAACAAAAATACACAAAAAAGAAACAGAGAAATAAAACAGATTAATGAACTATAAGGATTATATGAAGTCAAGGACTGTAGGAGAAGATATGTACATGTACATGTAACCAAACACTCATCTTTATTACAATGGTACATACAACACAATCACACAATGGTACATACAACGGTACTCTCAAACATCACACACGTACCACCACATTTACAAAATACAGAAAAACAAAAAAAAGCAAAAATTATTAATCATAAGTACAAGTCAACAACGAGAAATAAAAGGCAGTTATTAGAGTAGGCCACGTTAATGTAAAATGTACTAATTCAATATCAATCATCACAAAGTGTTGTCTGCTACAACATTTCTCTAAAGAATATTGTGTGCCACGACTGGTATCACCTGCATGTGTGTGTTACAGTAACTGTATTAAATGCTAGGTGTGAGAATGGCAGGAGTGTTATTAAAACTGAAAATAACTAACAATCTTGTACATGTACATGTAGAAGCAGAATCTATAAATGTACATGCATACTTTAATCATTACCAGTTACTACTAACTCACAGTTGAAATTACATGCATTATTCAATAATTTTACTATGTAAATATTAAATCAAAAAATTTTGAAACCTAAATTTCTACCACATTAATTTCATACTAAGGTGAGGGCATTAACATAAATTTTTGGGTGTGCAATACAAAATAAATTGGTACCTGTAATATCTGATACAGTAGTATGTATAACTATATACAAAGATCAAGTGTTTATAATAATTAGCACTGATATTCGCATAATGTGTGTGAATTTGGGTGTTTACCAGTAGTTACACTTGGGATTGTTATTAACGTTTTCTTTCCCGAAACAATAATTATTTATAATTTATGAAGACAACATATGAACAAAATAATTTTGGTAAAAACCTTTAAA
>NW_003559223.1:0-971 GCF_000090795.2 Amphimedon queenslandica
GATAGCAGCTAGCTTGCATAGATCTACCAGACTACCTGCAGAAGTAGCAGCATGCAAGCTAATCCAGCTACTCCCAAATTGGAGGTGTGGCATTACATCATCAACAATTAATTAATTATTAGATGGAAACAAGAAGAAAGTTTCAGATTTTTCTCTTGTTATAAGTGCTATATGACATTATAATGGCACAAATACTGTTGCCTAGATGTAAACTGAGTGATTTGAGAGAGTTTAGGACCTTTAGACTACCTACAGTTCACTCGGGTTGAAATTCAAGAAGCCAGGCTATAACTCACCAACAAGAAAGATTTAAAGAGTCCCACAAATATTAAAACAATAACTAGTCTTGATCTATTGGAAAAGAATCTCATTTACCTCCAGAGTACTACCGCTATTGCTGGGCATTTTCTCGTGAGATAAAAAGCTTCTACTAGCTAGAGCTGCTCTCTAAACATCTCAAGGCAGTAAAGCAAGACTTTTCCTAACAGAAGAGAAGCTCTCACAGATTTAGAGCACGCGATTATAAAGATATATATTTTCTCAAAGACAAAATATAGCACACAGAATGAATGAACGAGAGCACTAAAGTGCATACCCCGCCACAATCTGTGTAACAATTTTAATAAATTAAGAGAAAAATAATTAGTGAAAGTTTTGAGACAAAAAAGAAGCTTCAGCATGTAAAAACTTAGTGAATGTTCTGAGACAGAGAATTTTTTGTTTTTAGACAGAAAAGAAGCTCCAGCATGCTTGCTGCACTGCATGCTGCAGCAATGTCAAGGTGTGGCTGCAAAGAAGGTGTGGCTCAATCAAGCCATGCTCCACCCGCACACACAGTAATGGTGGCACATGGCCCTAAGTGGTGAAGAAAGCTTTAGTTTTTCTCGATTTTTAAACAGTTTAGCATACATTTGTTAGGCTCTATTTGTTGCATACAAATGTATTTTGAGCCCCTGATGTTTAAAGACTCT
>NW_003559224.1:0-971 GCF_000090795.2 Amphimedon queenslandica
AAATCTCGAACGAAACGTCTATAGTAGCTAGCTAATCCTAAAAATTGTTGGAGCTGCTGTTGATTTGTCGGTACTGGCCAGTGAGCTATTTTGTCAGTTTTAGAGGTGTCTGTAGAAATACCATAATTGGACACAACATGTCCTAGGAAGTGGACCTCCCTCTTAAAAAACTCACACTTGGAAGGCTTCACTTTTAAACCAGCATTACGAAGGCGTGTGAATACAGCTGCAATGTTACTTAAGTGTGACGAAAAATCCTTCCCCATAATTATGACGTCATCAATATAAACTAGGCACGCCTCCCACAGTAACCCAGCTAATAACATGTCCATTAGACGCTGGAACGTTGCCGGTGCATTGCATAAACCAAAGGGCATAACGTTAAAATGAAATAACCCTTCTTTGGTACAAAAAGCAGTCTTTTCTCGGTCTTCTTCTTCAACTTCAACTTGCCAGTAACCACTGAGGAGGTCTAATGTAGTGAACCACTGTGATCCTGCTAAGGTATCCAACGTATCATCAATACGAGGGAGAGGGTATGCATCCTTTCTAGTGACTTCATTGACCTTACGGTAGTCGACACAAAAGCGCAGTGACCCATCCTTCTTCTTTACTAAAATTATAGGGGAAGACCATGGGCTATGAGACCTGGAAATAATGTTGTTGTCCAACATATTCTGAATTAGTCGGTGAGATTCCTCCTATTTATTTTTAGGAACACGTCTTGGGGGTTGCCGAATGGGCAATGCTGAACCAGTATTAATCTGATGCTTCAGAACTGTAGTATGACCCAGGTCGTCATTACTGTCTGGAAATATTTCTGAGAATGAGAGGAGGAGGTTGTAGAATTGTTCCTTCTCTGAATCTGAAAGGGTAGATATGTCATTTGCAATATTCCATAGCAAATCTTGCTTGTCTAGTGAAGGAGTAATCGATACATTGGAAATCTGGATTGGAGCTTGTGGTAACTT
>NW_003559225.1:0-970 GCF_000090795.2 Amphimedon queenslandica
ATCACGTCACTTCTACTTCTCCCGTCTCCCTCGTCTGTGGAATGCCCTACTCCCTCTAAACCTCCTCTCTCTCACTCACTCTAAAGCAATTGATTCACTTTACCATCACTTCACAAGCATCTTTTTAACTAAATTCAACTCATCTGATTTATGCACTTATCATTTCTTATGCCCTTGCTATAATTGTATCAGCTCCCATCATACATGTACATAACTCCATTCATTCATACACTAAGTTATTTTTTTTTCTTTTTTTTTTCTGGTTCCTGGTGAGTTTACCAGGTTACCATCAGCACTCTAACTCCCTGTGTTTTCATTCTACTATTGTGCTGTAGAGTTTATTAATAATAATAATAATAATAATAATTTATGCATGGCTCATGGGTGTGGCTCTGGTAGAAGAATTAGTGGGCGTAGTGTGTTTCGTTTGGCTTCCTCTGTTACTTATGGCTGAGCAAAATCTCCAGCAAGGTGCTGATGGTCGGCAAAGAAGACTAGGAGTGTATGAAGAGGTCACTCTGAGTCTTAGTGAAGAGGAGGGTGCCTATGCAAAACTTTCTGACCTCAAGGTTCTAGACAAGTACAGCTACAGCGAAGAGTTCGATGACCCTTCATCACTTCTGGACAGACACCCATATCAAGAAGGAATGGAGTTTTACCCTGGGTAAAGAGATTCTGCATATATATACTTTATTATTCTTATTAATTTAGTAACTATTATAATAATCATGCATTTCTTTCCATAATCATGCATTTCCTAATTTTTTTCTGTCTCCTATCTCTCTCACTCCTCTCTCTTCAATTCCTCTTATTCCAGTCAAACTGATAACCCTTACAGCAACATTGATGATTTTGTTGACTCTTTCTCTGACACTGATTCCGAGTATGAGGAAGAAGAGCCAGTGGGGACTCCCATCACCCAATTAAGAGATAAAAGAGATACTACCATTGACATTATTGGCTCATTATG
>NW_003559226.1:0-970 GCF_000090795.2 Amphimedon queenslandica
CTATATCTTCTAGTGGCATTTATTAAAGTCCATGAGCCAACTCTAGACACTAGATGATGGTCAGTAAGCAGTAGCAATATTGCTGTGACGAATAAATACAGCAGTTTTTGGAGAATGAGCTCTTTTCACGATCGCTCCATAGACAACCATTCGCGCAACCATTGGAGCTAGGACTCCAAAATGGCGGCACGAAAATTTTACTTTATTTACGGTATCACAATGAATATACTTAAAATTCTATGAATACCAACTATACTTAGCAACTATACTTAGTATACCAACTATACCAACTATACTTAGGTATACTTAGCACCAACTATAGCTAATACACACAACACTAACCACCTTATTATCATTAGCACCATTATTGTTTATTATTGCTGTTGCTTTTTGGCATTTATTATTGCTTGGTCTTATTTTCATTAATTCATTGATTGCTCCAAGTTTTGCATAGTACACAAACTTTTTGATCCATTTGAACAGAAAGGAAAACTACTTACTATATTGCATTGGCAATGTGAGTATACATATCTAGTATATGTGTATACTGTGGCTGTACATGAGGTATATACTTCATTAATGTACAGTGCATATGTGTGTGTCCTAGCTGTTACATTATAGTCTATGTAGTCGAACTACTATGTATTAAAAGATTTGAGATACCTCTTGTTGCTTAAGGAGGAGTCTCTGTAGAACTATGTGCCAATCTTTACCACACAATTCTATCATCATTTAATACTCAATTTAAGAAATTGTAGATTTTAGCTATAACAAGTAAACCATGATTGCTATCAACACACTCATTTCAAGGAATCGATTAATTGATTTAGTAGTTGTATTGTGGTGTAGACCCTCTTTGTGGCTGCATGTGTATATTCCTATAAATGTGTGGAGGGAACTATTTATAATTTTGTTTATGTACATCAAAAGGGAATTCTTAGTAAGTCACTATACCTGATACTGGTAGTAA
>NW_003559227.1:0-970 GCF_000090795.2 Amphimedon queenslandica
GCCTGGGTGGGCCTGTGCCCGACCAACTAGCAGAAAATAAAAAAAATTAATTTTGTCTATTAGTCCTTTTGAACATAACACTTACTTTCTTATAATAGCAATGAGATGAGAAAAGCATAGCTGCAGTGCTAATCAGTGATGATGACATGCTAGACAGTAGACACAATATAAGACACTTCCATTTTGGCTGCCATTTTGAAATTATAACTACTGTTAACCAATATGTTATTAATTAATTTTTAAAATGATATTCATTATGTTACTTGTGGATTGGTAATTAACCACAGACATCCAACCACAACTGCATCATCTGCATGTGGCTTCATCTAACGTGTATTCATGTGTTATTGAATTAAAAATGGCTAAGCAGCTTACTCTCTTTGACTGTCTTTCCAAAGCCAATACAACTAATCAAGCAAATATTAGCACTGAAGTAGACTTAGTAGATAGTAAGTAATATTGAAACTGTAGCTTTCATTTTTGTAACTGTAGATGTTATTGATGATGAGTTTGAACTTCAGAGTGATTTCTTGACTAGCCAGAGTGACTGTGGTGTTGATGAATTGCTTGATGAAGTGAGTGCCACTGGAGATGTTGATCAACTGTTCTTAGATGAATTTGAGTCAGATTCTGAGACTGAACAACAGGAAGAGCACCACATTAGTCACCCTACAGTAGAGAACTCTTACACTACTTCTGATCATGCTCAACTTGCAGCTTCAGATATATCAAGTGGTGTTGCTCAGCCACCAGTTCAACCTTTACTGAGCTCTTTTCCAGCAACCCAATTTGGTCCAAAGGCACGATGTTTTAGTAAGAACTGGTATGAGAAGTATTCATGGGTCGAGTACTCAATTCAAAAGGATGCCATATTTTGTTATCCTTGCCGGTTTTTTTCATTACCTGGCACTGCAAGAACTGAAGAAGTTTGATTTCAATTGGGTACAGGGACTGGAAGCATGCTTCTGGA
>NW_003559228.1:0-970 GCF_000090795.2 Amphimedon queenslandica
GGAAACCCTGGTTCTTATTCTATGTAGAAACTATCAAACAATTTCAATTACATAATAGTTATGTCAAAAATGTCACTGTTTATGAAATACACCCATTATGACCAATATAACCCCAATGCAGTTGTATGCTTAATTTAACATCTTGTCTGCTCACGGTTGTTGGTAATTCATCCTAATTCTATTTTTCTAGTTTCCATTTGATTGGTCTGCTAGTTCTTTTTATTCATGATATCGGAGATGTTACTCTGGAGGTATCTAAAACATTTTATATTTTAAAACAAGAAATGGAGTTGACCATGCTCTTCCTAAATTTTTGGCAGATATTGGATTTGCATTTTTTACAATTCAGTGGTATGTTTCAGCATTGTAAGTTCAATAGATATCTGTTCACTTTAGGATCCTGTTTCGTCTGTACTGGTATCTAACTAAGGTTTTGTACTCTTCTGCTCATGTTTCTATGAAAGTGTATTCTAATGAACCCTTCTACTTGTCATTTAACATAATGTTGATGACTCTCTATTTGTTGCAGGTTAGTGAGTCTGTGTTTGGCAAGTATTTTATTAGAATGATAGGTGTATTGGTTTACATTTATAGTGAGGCTCTTGATAAAATTGATTATTAAAGGTGGGGAAGTTGAAGACACTAGAGAGTTCAGTGAGAATGAAGTTAAAAAAAAAGAATTAGTTTTTATAGTAGATCTACTGCTATGTTTTCATCTTCTGTTTTAGATGCCATTTTTATAATGACATCAATTATTTATATATTAGTGCAAAATAATACTTTTACAATCAGCAAAAAGTAGCTATATAAATGTAACAGTATCAGCTAATCAGCAAAAAAATAGTTTCTATCAAATCTAAAACACTATAATATGGACGTTTAAATCTAATAAGTCAACTAAGTTAGGATTTAAACTACACTACAAAAACTTTTTTAGCCATTGCTTAAACCGGGTCTTTATCTTAATCTT
>NW_003559229.1:0-970 GCF_000090795.2 Amphimedon queenslandica
GATGATCTATCATCTTGAAAAAGAGTAAAACTTCATTAGTGTATATCAAAGTCCATCTCACTATAAATAGAACAGTAAAAACACTAATATACTGCAGTTAAAACCGTATTGTACAGTATTTTAAACCGTACTTTACCTAATTGTACATGTTCAGTAATACAGTAAAACTCATGCTTATGAGTTATACATACACAATATTATATACAGTATTGATCTATAGTGTAATTACAGTTGTAATGGATGAGGTAAGCCTCCAGGATTGAGTACAAGTCCCCAATAATAGTGAAAGACGGCCCGTCACCCAAAGCTATCTAGAATGAAGGTCCTTTAATATTTTAAGTCCCAGCCAGGGTCAATTTGTTAACAAGAATAAGTCTCCTCTCACCAGACATCTTCACTAGTATGTAGGATGGGCCACAATCATTAACCACACCTACCAATTAACTCAGACTCGTCAGCTCGAGCAGCTTGCAGGTTGGCCTATTCCTTTATACAGGGGGATCTGCGCATGCGCAGATCACAATTAATTGAAAGGCTACTGTACGGGCAGCCCAGGTCATGACATGGGCTTGCCCGGGGCATGCATGGGCTTGCACTGTGAGCAATCCCTTTGATGTATTGCGCAATATCAGGTCACTAGAAGATCTTCCTCAGCTCGACCACCTCAGCTCGAGCAGCTTTCAGGTTGGCCCATTCCTTCATACAGGGGGATCTGCGCATGCGCAGTAGACAATACTGGCCACACCCACCAACCTTCTGAGCATGCTAGCTGATCTGAAAAGGTTGGTGGGTGTGACCAGTATTATAGAATATCTTCAAAGTTTCAGTGAGAATTGGTGTACCAAATTCTTTAAGAAACCATTACTATTCTTAAGTCCCAGCCAGAGTCAAGATTGTAGCAAGAATAAATCTCCTGTAGACATTTCATTGGAATTAATCACATGAATCAGCTCAAACTTCTACACAGCAT
>NW_003559230.1:0-970 GCF_000090795.2 Amphimedon queenslandica
TCCCAGAGTAGTTCCTTGCAAACAGCTTGTCATGTAGCTTGAATGATCTTATCTTGCATTGCTTTTAGTCTTCTCTTTCTGTGAAGGTAGAGTGAAATCTGGGTGAGCAGTATCTAAGACTGATCTTAATCTACGTCCCATTAAGAGTTCAGCTGGGGATTGCCCAGTAGTAGATTGAGGAGTGATTCGGTAAGAGAAAAGGAATCGAGCAATTCTTTCATGTAGTGGTCCTTCCATCTTCTTAATAGCATTCTTAAATGTCTGCACTGCTCTTTCTGCTAGACCGTTAGACCTCGGATGGTAAGGAGCTGTTAGTGAATGGCGAATACCATTTAGAGACATGAATTTTTTAAATTCTTGACTAGTAAATGAAGGTCCATTATCAGAGACCAACTGATGAGGAAGACCATGAGTAGAGAATATGTGACGAAGGACTTTGATAGTCGCTTCAGAGGAAGTAGAAGGTACAATGCATACTTCTAACCAGCGAGAGTGAGCATCTACCAGAATGAGGAAGTAGTGTCCCAGGAAAGGACCAGCATGGTCTATATGAAGTCGTGTCCATGGAGTCTTTGGAACTTCCCATGGGTGTACAGGAGTTTGAGGAGGGAGAGCACTGTTTTCTTGGCATGCCTTGCATTTCTTTACTAGATCTTCAATTGCCTTGTCTAATCCAGGCCACCAGAAATAGCAGCGGGCTAGACTCTTCATTTTCGACATTCCCTGATGTGCTTCATGTAATTGAAGAAGAATAGCTGACTGACCCTGGGGTGGAACAATCACTCTTGAGCCTCAAAGGAGACATCCATTAGCTACACTGAGTTCTACGAAACAGTACGAATAAGGTTTCAGTTGTGGAGCATCATCAGGTACCTCCCCTCCAGTGAGTACTATCTGACGTAACCTTGATAAGTTTGGATCTTTATCTGTCCACAGCTTATTATCATCAGCTGAAACTATAGCTTCTGAA
>NW_003559231.1:0-970 GCF_000090795.2 Amphimedon queenslandica
TCAAGCGAGCAAACGATTACAGGAAAAATGGCCATTTGCAGTTCAAAGAGACTTTCTGCACTAAAAGTGGGCACATGCAAATACGTCTGTGTGCTCCAAACTTACAAAGTCCGGAAGCTGAAATTTGCTGGCCATATGCACATGGGCTACCTAGACATTTCAGAAAAAACAGAACTCGATTACCTCCCATAGGTGAGGAATAAAGGCAGGAAATGTGGACGATTTTCCGCTGTATAGGCCACATTGGTCGAAACTGCCAAAGACCTAACTTTGCTAAAGTACCCAATAATGCCCAAGTGTTGGGTCTTTTCCGGCAGCTTAGATCCCAAGGGGTTGGGAAAACACATCAAAGCGAAGCAAAAACGATTACAGGAAAAAATGGCCATTTGCAGTTCAAAGAGACTTTCTGCACTAAAAGTGGGCACATGCAAATACGTCTGTGTGCTCCAAACTTACAAAGTCCGGAAGCTGAAATTTGCTGGCCATATGCACATGGGCTACCTAGACATTTCAGAAAAAACAGAACTCGATTACCTCCCATAGGTGAGGAATAAAGGCAGGAAATGTGGACGATTTTCCGCTGTATAGGCCACATTGGTCGAAACTGCCAAAGACCTAACTTTGCTAAAGTACCCAATAATGCCCAAGTGTTGGGTCTTTTCCGGCAGCTTAGATCCCAAGGGGTTGGGAAAACACATCAAAGCGAAGCAAAAACGATTACAGGAAAAAATGGCCATTTGCAGTTCAAAGAGACTTTCTGCACTAAAAGTGGGCACATGCAAATACGTCTGTGTGCTCCAAACTTACAAAGTCCGGAAGCTGAAATTTGCTGGCCATATGCACATGGGCTACCTAGACATTTCAGAAAAAACAGAACTCGATTACCTCCCATAGGTGAGGAATAAAGGCAGGAAATGTGGACGATTTTCCGCTGTATAGGCCACATGGTCGAAACTGCCAAAGACCTAAC
>NW_003559232.1:0-969 GCF_000090795.2 Amphimedon queenslandica
ATCTTATTGTATGGCTGATTGTACTGGATATAAACATGAATCATCACTGTATATAAGGACATGCTGTAACAGCAGTAACTTAGGACAGACTATACGTATGAAAGAAGGAAGAGTGAAGACTATTACTTTGTGTTCTGATGTAAGGCCACAAGCCTGTCCACCACTAAGTAAATAAACTAATAGTTAAAACATTAATACTAACACTATAAACTAGATATCAGTGATTGTAAGAGCTTGTTTGAGGATGGTAATAATGCAAGTGATGTTTATACTGTTAATCCTGATGGAGGGACTCCATTTGAAGTTAGCTAAAGTTCATCATTTATAATGATACACTATATTGGATCACAGGTATACTGTGATATGGAGACTGATGGTGGTGGATGGACTGTATTTCAGAGAAGAGAAGATGGATCTGTTGATTTCTATAGGAACTGGACTGACTATGAAAATGGATTTGGTGATCTTACTGGTGAGTTTTGGTTAGGACTGAGCAAGATTCATCGTCTTACTAAAGAAGGATCAAACACACTAAGAGTGGACCTGGGAGACTTTGAGGGGAATGAAACATATGCTAGCTACTCTACATTCAGTGTTAGTGATGGTAGTACTGAATATATACTAACAGTAGGAGGATACTCTGGTACTGCTACGGATAGTCTGGGCTATCATAATGGAAGGAGATTCACTACAAGAGATAATGATAATGATAACGATACAGGTAACTGTGCTCAGATCTACACTGGTGCCTGGTGGTATAATAGCTGCTATCATTCAAATCTAAATGGTCGCTATTTTAATGCTTCGTCTAGTGATTATCAGGGAATTATTTGGTGGTATTGGAAACAAACTACTCTGCAGTTCACAGAAATGAAAACTCGTCGCAACAATTAAATACTGTCCCCCACACACAAGTGTGTTTAATTTGTTCTGATATATTATTATGTCATTTCAATATTACAGTCCATC
>NW_003559233.1:0-969 GCF_000090795.2 Amphimedon queenslandica
TTTCAGCTGCTGAGAGAGTACGGGAAGCATATGCAACTGGCAGGTCAGTCCCATCAGACATCCTGTGGCTGAGGACTGCTCCTAGTCCGTAAGGTGAAGCATCACAAGCTACCACGAGTGGCTTCTTCTCATCATAGTGCGTTAAGACAGAGGAGGAATGAAGCATTGCTTTAGCCTTTTGAAATGCTTTCTCTTGGTCCTGAGACCATTTCCAGGGAGTATCTTTTCGAAGGAGTAGATGAAGAGGAGATAATACAGTGGCTACATCTGGTAGAAATTTGTGGTAATAGTTCAATAGTCCTAAGAAGGATTTCAGTTCCGTGACGTTAGTAGGAGTAGGTGCTTCTCGAATAGCCTTCACTTTGGCTTCTGAAGGATGTAGACCATCTGAATCAATGATGTGTCCCAAGTACTCAACTGATGGAACACCAAATTTACACTTGGACTGCTTTAAAGTGAGTCCTGCCTCCTCTAGAGTTTGCAAAACAGCATGAAGATTAATGAGGTGATCAGCATCATCAGTACCAGTAACGAGTATGTCGTCTATGTAGACACATACATGCTGCAAGTGACTGAGTAAGTTCTCAATTGTACGTTGAAATAATGAGGGTGCTGATGAGACTCCAAAAGGAAGGCGCTCATATTGGAAGAGCCCTTTAGGGGTATTGATGGTTGTAAATTTCTTGGAAGCCTCATCTAGCGGTATCTGAAGGTAAGCGTGCTTTAAATCAAGTTTCGAGAAGATCTTTCCTCCAGCTAGGGCAGCGAACAGATCCTCTGATCGAGGTAGTGGATATGTATCAGTTAACAGAACTGGGTTCACAGTAACTTTGTAGTCCCCGCACAATCGAATAGACCCGTCAGTCTTTACAATGGGAACTATGGGTGCAGCCCACTCTGAGTACTTTACAGGTGTAATAACTCCTAAACCCCTTAGGCGATCTATCTCGTCGAATACCTTTTGTCTCA
>NW_003559234.1:0-969 GCF_000090795.2 Amphimedon queenslandica
AATTTGAACGAATGTAGATGTGTGTCTTTTCTTCCAAAGAATCAACTCTAGTGCGGTGAAGACTAGCTCTTTCTTGTAACTGAATAGTGCATCATGGAGCAGAAATACGGGGCTTTCATATGAATATGATGAATTGTTTGCCAGTTACTTCATTACTGAGTGAAAATAGGTAAACGACAATACATGGCGTCTATGCGAACTTGCATGTGTTCGAAACTTCTACAAAAAAATTATTATAAAAACACAGCAAATACGGATCTGTATGAAAGTTGTTACAGCTGTAGAGGAACATCTGATCTACAAGATAAAATTATAGCCACTGGCTTCTGATGACTGAACTGTGAGAAAAAGTGTTCGAATATCGATGGTGTGCGATAGTAGGTTGCTGACTCTAATATGATCTGGACCAGGGGATGTTTGGACTGGAAGGTCGGAAATTATCTTGATAATATCTGTCTGGGAGCAGAGAAGGTCTGAAGAGCTGGAGAGAGAGGAACAATTTAAGGAGCTATAAGGGGGAGAATGAGAGATAGAGGAAGTGTGAGAGGGAGAAGGAGGAGGGACAGAGGAAGTAGGAGAGGGAGGGGGAACAGAGGGAGTGGAAGGAGGAACAGAGGAAGCAGAAGAGGGAGGGAAAAGAGATGGGAATGGGAGAGTAGAGGAGAGAGGAGGAGTAAAACATTTAAAGAAAGTACATATTAGTCTAGTTATGTTTACAAATTATTGAAATTAATTTTGTAATTTATTTTAGAACAAGATTTTGATAGTACTACTGTACAGTTAAGCCTTGGTACTTCACTTGCTACATTTTCTGTGAGTATGAATGGGCTAGTCAATGATGATAACATTGTTGAAGATCCTGAAGGACTCATCTTGTTAATTGAATCAAAGAATCCTGATCCTCGTATCAGATTTAACACTCAAATCATTGTAATTCAGATCAACAGTGATGACAGTAAGTCATTACTT
>NW_003559236.1:0-968 GCF_000090795.2 Amphimedon queenslandica
TAATGAACAGATACAAGAACAAACATAGCCAGCCTTAATTCTCTTGATTTGTATATACTAGCTCACTTGTTTTGTAATCTACGAGCACTTTCCAGATATGCCTGACTTTCTTCATAATGACCAGCATTACTCAGTAGTAAACCAATGTTAAACTACTCAATGTAATTAAAATAAATAATAACAGTTATGATACAAAATTTACAATACTTTTAAACAATACATGTACATGTGTATGATGAAACTAGAGAACATTGATAAAACAATACTTACATCAACATTAGACATTTCAGGATGATCCTCACCAAGTGTTAACATTATTAGATACATAACTCTATACAGTAATCTCAACGCCACAACATTCCTCTCAGCCCCACAGCAATACTAAGCCAAATGGAACTATATAAAGAAAAAAATCAGTGGTGGGCTTAGTCGTTGAAATTATCATGATCATGGTTTCCTGCAGAATTTTGACATAATGCTCTCAGTGAATTTTTAAAGTTGTTCCAAATGTTGATAAAATATTTCAGAATGTATTTTCCCAAAATTTAATCAAACATTGCAAAGGTAAAACTTTTATTAAACTTTGTGATACATATAGAAGTTCTAATACTGTGAAAAAATTTTAAGCAGACTCTAGTCAAAATTTGGATTTTTATAAATTTTAAAACTTGCTTTAAAATTGGATCAAAGACATGGTACATGGTATTTGGCCAGAATTTGCCAAAAACAACTTAGGAGAAAATTCTGTGTTTATAATTTTCTCATAACATGTCCATATGTTGTACAGAAAGTTAAAGCTCATTCTGATCAAAGTCAGATTTTCATTAATTTTTAAATTTTGCTAAAAAAGGGGCCAATACCAAAGAATTTGGTTTTTGACCAAATTTTGCCAAAAATTGCTCAAGAGACATGTTTCTGATACATATACATGTCCTAATGATGTTCCAAAGTTTGAGCTCATTCTAATC
>NW_003559237.1:0-967 GCF_000090795.2 Amphimedon queenslandica
TAGTTTTTTTATATTAATTTTGTAACCACCTTTTTGAGACTTCTGCACCAGGTATGAACAAGTTACTACTTTGAGTGTATTTATTAAGGCCTCTTATATAGACTGTTTATGGTTTCATTTTTCTAGATGCTATGTTTCAAAAGTAATAATATATTTTTTGCAAGTGTTTCAAAGGGTGTGGTTTAATTTTTAGTGAGAACTGAGTAGTGAAAGAATAGTTTATTTACCAAGAAACACAAGCAGGATTTCAGTGGCATTGATGAGACATTGTTACATGATTGTAAAGCTTTATATTTATGCTACCACAGAGAACTATCAAGATAGAGATGATGTACATTACAGTATGTACTGTATGGTGATACAGTAAGTGCGGCTTATAATAATTGTTGTCAATGTTTTTATTGCTATTTTTATAGTTAAAATTTGTTGAAGGACTCATAATAATAATCAATCTATTGGGTCACTGAAGAATAGAATAATCATCAACAGTTATAATGATAATAATTTAAATAATAACTTTTTAGTACTTAGCACAGTGCATTCTTTCTTGTAATAGTAGATCTTCACTTTTTAGAACTAGAATATCGATTGCAACTCTTATATAGTCGTAGACCTGAGCTTTAGTAGGTAATTCAACTGGATTTCTTCACTATTTTGCTTGTGCCATGCTTATACACGTGTAGTGTAAACGTCACAATACATCACTTCCGGTGCCAAGGATCGAGCGCATCCTGTTTCATATCCATGTGTGTATGTAGTATCTATGGGTCCATTAGTTAAGTGCAAAAGGTCCATTAGTCAAGATTACGCCTACGCTAGGACTTGAGCCACTCCCAGTCTGAAGTTGTCATTGATTGGATTGTGAGTAATGAATGGTTATTTACTTGTAAGAGACGTTAATGTAGTGTCTGATTAAACTAAGATACCAGAATGATGTGATATATGTAAGCTATCTTCTCCTATCTCG
>NW_003559238.1:0-967 GCF_000090795.2 Amphimedon queenslandica
CCATAGCACTTAATAGCTATGCATAGTGGTTCAATACAGTTAGTGCTGGTATTATCAGTGTAAGGCTCAGAAACAAGTAGTGATTTGACCAAATTCTTGCCTACTCAAGCTTCTCCTTGTACTACAGCTTTAGTGACAAAAGACTCAACAAGGCCATCTTCCATTGCTTCTTGAAGATACTTTTGATCTATGATAAACAATAGAATTATAAACAGAAGTTATAGCTCTGTACTTACCAATTTCTGCAAAAGTAGCATTTGTAGATGCTTTGAATTTCTGAGTGACAGCAGCTACATCATCAACAGAGGTTGTGTCTTTGCTAGTCTGATTCATTCCAGCTGAGGTACTGGGAAGTGTAGAGCTCTGAGTTGTGTTCTATTTTAAAATGTATAATAAATCAATCTGTGACTGTAAAATTGTATTAGTAAAAAAATAATATTTTTCAATATAAACCAAAGGCCATGCACCGTAGATGTCTTGTTTTTACTCGCATTATTGCATGTATGTTTCTGATCTGATGGTTGCTACATGTATTTATTGGCTCTGATAAGAGGTATAATTGTGTAATAATTTAAATCAACCAACGTACACAACACACATGTACATGTATATACTTTGTAATAGGTAATAAAATGAATCTCTACATTGAGTCAACTGTAAAATACATGTAAATGTACCTACATATTATGCATGTGCATTAATGTATGATTGCATGTATATGTACAGGTACATGTATATACATTAAAGGCAAGAGAGTGAGTAAGAATGGGTGTCTTTCTGGTGAGTTATTTGATGTATCATCTATTGTGCAGGAGAATGTGGCCAATACTTTACAAAAGTGTTTAAACGAAGAAAAGAATGATGAAGAAAGCTTGACAATGTCCAATTAGAACATGGAAGTGTTTAAGGGCTAGTCACAGTCATTAATTTTTCCTTTCTGTTACATCAATTCTAAAAATAAGCCTGC
>NW_003559239.1:0-966 GCF_000090795.2 Amphimedon queenslandica
TCCGCTTTTCAGTGGTGATTCATAACCAGAGACATTTCACTGTCTGCAATACCTTGTGTATGACTATAGCTGTCTACATAAAAATTCAGAGCACTAATGTGTTGCAATAGAAACAGTTATACTTTCATTTCTCATGGTAAAATAAAAATTCTTTTGTTATTCCTATTCAATCAAAGTTTGAAATATTCAGTTCATATATCAGCTGCTGCAGCAGTTTGCTATTGTGTTAAAGGTATAATATCACTGTGTCATTAAAAACTTATGAATTTATTATAATTATTTCTTAAAGGATCCATTATAAGATGTTATTGTTCTGAATCACATTCACACATAAATCTTGAAGTTATGGTCAGCTCAAGTAGATACTGTATATAAAAAAGAAATTGTAACTCACCCCACCAAAATGCTTCATAGTCTTAATGAAACAATAATCAGCTTATATAGATCTAACTGTCATAAAAATTACTAGCAACTACGTTACTATGAAGTTTTATAGTCTAATTGAAACTACTATATCAGCTCTAACTGTCAATAAAACTGACACTATAGTAAATGTAATCAACGAAAATAATATTATTGACATAAGATCTAATGATCATAAACAGCCTACCTGTTCTGAAACTGCTAAAATGATGAAGTTCTTATCAAAAATTCAAATAGAGCTAATAAAAATTCCCTCCTGATGCATAGATATCATTCTTTCAGACAGATCAGTCAAGTTTCAATAGAGATCCGCGAGCATTCCGCGTTGATCCGCATTTCAGCCCGATCCGCATTTGATCCGAGTGGATCCGCATTTCAGGCTATGGCACGCCGATTGTTTCAAAATTATCAATTAAAACTAACATCAGAGAGCCTTAAGATTACGGAAACTGATGCCAGGAATTTTGATCGATCGATCAATCATTTATGATTGATTCAATCGATCAATTGATCATGATTCTGAATTTTTGATTGGGTTGGTGC
>NW_003559240.1:0-966 GCF_000090795.2 Amphimedon queenslandica
ATGTTCTGTTGATGTATGGAAATATGTTTGATTTGAACCACTCAAAACTAAACTGAAGATGACCCCCTGGATAACTAAGGAAATGTATTCTTTCCGTCTTGTTGAGATACTGTAGACCAATTAGATCCTGCAATAACAAAGAATCAATCACTATTACTTGCTAATTTACAACTTACTCTTCTGTATATTTTGCTTTCAAACATTGAATAAGTTTCTACTGACTGATGCTCTTTGTAAAAACCAAACCACTATACAAGAGAAATAATAATAATTCATGTGATGATTACACAATTATGAATTTAGAAATGTACCAATATGGGATTTAGCTAATATTCTAATATGCCAATATTAACTAGCCAATACTGGCCAATACCAATACCAATCCAATATTTTCCTTCCTACCTTTTAGGCACTAATTTACACATGTACAATGTGACTTATACACTTCACAATTTACTATCTTGACTAATTTTTAAGTAGTCCCAGTTATGGAATCATTTTGACATCTTTTCTAGCTCATAATGTCTTAAAATTAATTAATTAACCCTTTACCCTCATGCTTATGACCATGTTTTGCTGTATCTGCAAGATGCATGCAAATAAACCGATAATGAATACTATAAAAACAGGCCAATAAGCTGATATCTGATATGCCAAATTGCCAATCCAATTATCGGTACATCTCTAATTATGATACCTCAGTTTCTTTTGGTTCCACCATCATGTCATATTCAAACTTGACTAGTACAAAGTTACTAATATTGGAAAATCTTTCTTTATAAGATGGTTTGAAGACCTAAGCATATAAGTACAAGCAGAGACCAAGAAAGAAGGAAAAAAGTAATGATAACATAACTAACAACATGATAACATAATACTTCCTCACTAGTTCTTGATTAATGTCAGATAAAAATTCACAATCAAGGGCATAAGATTCTTCATCATAAGGATCATGCCAGTACTGTG
>NW_003559241.1:0-966 GCF_000090795.2 Amphimedon queenslandica
TGGGTTTATATTACCAGCCACCCAGTCACTGTTCTATCAAATATTCTTCAGTTTTAATCCTACAGCATTCCTAAGGTAATTATTGTTATGATGGAAGGTGTTGATTACTGCTACCATAGCTACCCAGGATGCTGTGTCATAAGGGGCAGGCCTCTAGTGATACCTAGTAACAGTGTCCATGAATCAGGAGAGACTTTTATTAGCGATATTCACACTAGAATCCCAACAATATGTGGTATAACAACACGTTACACTTGGAAGAACCCACTGGGTTTAGTCAATCAATTAATGAACCCAAGAGCCATGAGGTACCCAGCTAATACTAGACCGGCTGTTACCATGGCAATAAGGAAGAAACCTGTCTCACTGGGTTATCCAAATATCCCAAAAGTACTTCAAAACTATAGACCCCATTCTACTGGGGCCAGCCTTCTTTCTACTGGAGCCAGCGTTCCTTCTACTGGAGCCAGCGTTCCTTCTACTGGAACCAGCGTTCCTTCTACTGGAGCCAGCATTCCTTCTACTGGAGCCAGCGTTCCTTCTACTGGAGCCAGCCTTCCTTCTACTGGAGCTAGCGTTCCTTCTTCTTGTTATGGATCCTCAAAGAGAGTGTTACTTGAAGCTACTCCTCCTACTGTAGCTGCTAATGGGCCATCAGTCTCAATGAGTGATGGTGGTTTGAAGAGGAAGAGGTTGACTGATGAAGAGGAAGAAGGATTATCCTTTAAGAGGTACCAAACTGTACCTGATGTTAATAAATACATTGAGGAGCAAGAGGTAATTAATAATAATAATTACTATAGCATAATAATTAATAATTTTAATGATACCAGGTACAAGTTCATAGAGTATCATCAGTAGAAGAAATCAAAGTATGTAATCCTGATTCATGTACTGATATTGTCACTAATAATTGAGTGAAAATTTTGCCTAAACTTACATGTAGGTGAAATATTCACCTTATAA
>NW_003559242.1:0-966 GCF_000090795.2 Amphimedon queenslandica
TTCCTTATCAGCACTCAACTGGTGCTTCCCCATACCTGCTTGTCTATATAACCATGCCTGTATTATGGTCATCCCTTATAATCAGTGCATTTCCTCCTGCATGTTAATCTATAGTGGGCCACAACTGAATTGACTTCTCTTCAGTCACTCTCTCTATAAATTGACCTGTGTATTTTATTACTTAAAAGCAGGCCAACTTCTGCCATGAAGACACGGTTGCTAGTATCACTGCTCCTGCTGTTAGTGCTTGTCCCTAATGCCATAGCTTTCTCTAATCCTACAAGAAATGGTGATGAGGTTACCCTTCCTCCTTGCAGTTTTCCTAATGGTATATATTATCAAAATGGTCCCAACCCTGGCACACCCGTGGCTCCAGTTAACCAAAACTATACCCTGACCGTCAACGGATCTACTGAGGGTCAATATACGTGTGGTCCCAGTGGTTCTGGTGGACAAATAACACTCCACCGTAAGTCAGTCACAAGCAGGTTTTATGCATGCTATAATATTTCATCATCATTTTAGGTCAATTTAAAAAAAACAAGACTTTAGTACCTAAAACCTTTACTTGGGGACAACGTCAGGTTCTTGACTGTACTGGCTATGTACCTGGAAACTTTCACAGTGGCTATAAAGTTACATGGTTGCTAGATGGCCGTCAGCCATGTATTAAAAATTCTGCCTGTGAAGACAATAGCTTCAACATAAACTCCA
Source organism: Amphimedon queenslandica (assembly GCF_000090795.2). NCBI lineage: Eukaryota > Metazoa > Porifera > Demospongiae > Haplosclerida > Niphatidae > Amphimedon > Amphimedon queenslandica. Next base: position 715 of record NW_003559242.1, read on the forward strand.
ATAATTTCAGTTTAAGTTTTGATTATTATCCAACTTTCACTACCTATGAATGTCAAATTGAACCAGATGTGCCTGGGTCTTCAATGAATGTCACAACAGTAGCATCCTACACATTGAGTACTTCAAATAATGATAGCAGTAAGTCTCATTAGTAACCTTAACAATTTATTATTATTATGATTCTCTTCTTTTATAGCTCAAACTAAATTTATCAAAAACCTGAAGCCAGTTCTAGTTGAGAATGGCACAAAT
>NW_003559243.1:0-965 GCF_000090795.2 Amphimedon queenslandica
ACTACAGCCACCTGGGTCCACCACATTTGAATAACATACTTGTGTGGTAATGCATGGAATGACCTAATTTGGTGGTTAGTGTGTAGCAGCTGCTACTCTCAGTACAGTTACTGTGTCCTGTATTAACCTATTTTAGTAAACTTGTGGTTATGCTCTCCTCCTATTCAATACACAGCTGCATCAGTTCCTGTATGGATAATAAATGCCAATCATTTTATAAAATATCTGATTCATGATTGTGTGGGCAAAAGGCTAGCTATTGTGTTTGACTATTTGTAATTACATTTGCTATCTTATTCAGTGGTGTATGTTGAATTGTGTGTGTGTGTGTCATCAAAGATAGTTGTTTGTGTACAGTACAATTATATAGTATGATTTGTATGTTGGTATGTACAAATTAGTTTATTATTATTATTATTATTATTTTTATAGTTATATGTTTGATGAGCCATCAAGTTATCTTGACGTAAAACAAAGATTAAAGGCAGCTTCGGCCATTAGACAATTACTGAATGAGGACAGGTTAGGAATAGAGTGTAACTCCCTCCATTTATCCTCTCCTCTTCCTCTCAAGGTATGTGATAGTGGTAGAACATGATTTGAGTGTCTTGGACTATCTCTCTGACTTTATTTGCTGTCTTTATGGAGTCCCTGGTGTCTATGGAGTAGTGACACTGCCTTCTGGTGTCAGAGAAGGTAAGAGTAGGAATATTATGAAATATAACTTATATACATGTATATTACATGTATAGCCGGTTGTTTTAAATAGCCTTGAAATTAGGATAATTCATGCACAGAACTACAAAATTTTATATGGTTGACCTCTCTTAATTTTGATTGATTGGCAAAATATGCATGTTTCCCTGGAAATTTACAATCTGTTGTGCTGTGTATTCTCTCTCTCTCTCTCTCTCTCTCTCTCTCTCTCTCTCTCTCTCTCTCTCTCTCTCTCTCTCTCTCTCTCT
>NW_003559244.1:0-965 GCF_000090795.2 Amphimedon queenslandica
ATTTCCTACCACACCCATTCCAACTAATCAAATTTCAAGTTTTCCTCTTTTGGTAAAAATTCTAATTTAAAAAATTCAGAAAAAGGACAGATTTTTTTTACAAAGCAAAACATTTATTAATGACCATTGCCTTCTTTTAAAAGGTTTATGTATAAATTAACACAAATCTTACAACCTTTGTAAGGTATGAGTCAAAGTAGGCCATGATTAAAAACTGTGATACTCTAGTTTATTCCAGTATAACAAAGATGTAGGTGTGGTGTAAGTTGACTGTTAATACATCAAATGACATAATCAATTAATTAAAAATGGCTGCTGTTGGAGCAACCAATGTAAGCAACTTATAATGAATGTGTATCTACTATTTCATGCTGAAAAAATAACCTACTTCCACGGTGTGCAACAGAATTGTAAAAAGAATCAAATTTCATTTTCTTCAATTATAATATATTTTTTTAGATGACTTACACTCTTCCAAATTTAGTGTAGAAGAATGCCTGTTCTTTATTATATAGGCGGTAGCCTATATGTAGGATTAAGGTTGATTTTTCAAGATGGCAGCCATTTTTATGATTTTCAAACACTCATAACTCTTTTATCTTACATTTTACAGCTTTATAAATGGCTTAGATCAGCTCTCCTTCACTGAGCAATTCTCCTGGTACCTTTAGAGTGGACTGTAATGTAGCGGGAGCATTTCTGGAAAATAGGCCCAAATTCAAATTTCTGCAAAATTCTTCAGACTTTTTCTTCTTCCATCTTTCTTCTATCAACACGGAAATCTTTTAAACCAGAGAGCCGTTCAAGTTGGCTTTTACATCCTTCCTTTGAGCTTGGGTCAAGGACTGACATGTGGCTTCAAAAAGAAGCAAGGACAGAGAACAATGGAAGACAAATTCCAACTGCAGCACCCCGTGGGCTTGTGGTTTGATGCCATTTTAATTAATGCGCACGTGATTAGCATG
>NW_003559245.1:0-964 GCF_000090795.2 Amphimedon queenslandica
GAGTATAGAGTAGGTCTTTTATTCACTGAGAAAATACACAAAAAGTTAATGGAGGAAAAATTGCATTTTATTCCTTACCTATTTCCTGTCCATCACTATCTATTACCTGACAACCCTCTATAAATCAATAGTATACTAAAAATAATACAAAGATATGCAAGACTAATTACCCCTAGCTGGCGGCCCTGATTTAAGTTCTAATCCAACCCGCCTTTTAAAAGGTTTGTCCTTTAGCTGCTGAAGTATTGGACCAGCTCCTAAAAAGTTTCCATCTTTCCGTCTGGTTTTATCTAGAAAGAAAGAGAATATGAGCAGCATATTTTATACAAAAACATTCATACCAATACACCAAGCTAAGCTAGCCTCAATTGGTGTAGTGTCTTCAGATATATCATTGCCATAGAGACACAGCCCAGCCTCTAGCCTCAGCACATCTCTTGCACCCAGTCCAGCCAATTTGACAGGATCAGCAGCTAATAAAGTATCAACCAACCGAATAACATCAGTGCTTGGAATAGATATCTGAATACAAAAATAACTTATAATTTATTGTATAATTTTACCTCAAAACCGTCTTCTCCAGTGTAGCCACAGCGAGAGACCCTACAGTCTGGGATACCAAAGAGGCTCATGAGGGCACTGCTCATGAACTTGAGCTGAGATAAATCTCCTTTGACTCCTTCCTGAAGGACACTAGCACTCTTAGGGCCTGCAAATGAAGGAGAGAGAGAGGGAGAGAAAGAGAGTTTATCTGTTGCTAAATGGAGAATAAGCTAAAGCAGATCACCTTGCAATGCAACCAATGCTCTCTCATTGAGTGAAGTAAGAACAACTTTATCATCACCAAACTCCCTCAGCTGAGTCTAAAGAAACAAAGCAGTAAGCATCACACACAAAACAATAGTCAAAAAACTGCACTTGATAAAGCCACTATGCATTAATACAATTCTTCATTGCTTAGCTA
>NW_003559246.1:0-964 GCF_000090795.2 Amphimedon queenslandica
ACTGATCCTAGTGACGGAGTTCTTACCACAGCCAGAAAATCCCACTAGTAAAAATTTATGATGCTACTGCTTATAATATATACATAATGCTTAATATATATAATGCTATACTGCTACTGCTACTGCTTATAATCTAACTATGCTATAACCTAACTATTTTATAGTTTTCATTACAAAAAATACCAATCTATATTGATCTGTGTCTTAATGTGAACTTCATTTGTGATGTAAATGCATGAATATCAAAACTGCATTGTGCTTATAAATTAAATCGATTTTAACTCTAAAGGCTATGAAGTTGTTTGGAAGTGAGAAAAACATCATCACACAGGCCCAATACTATTAGGCAATAAAGATAATAAAGTGGCAACCCTATATAGATCTATAAGCTAGCAAAGCCAATCTCAGTTGCATTAACACTTTTATCTATATTCAAGGCAGAAATTGCATAATTTATCATAGATAATTGTCAAGGGCCACATCTTTGAGCTCACTTTTGGTAACTTTTAAAAATGTTGGAAAAGCAAATAGCATTGGAAATGAATGTTAAAATAGGTCTGCCATAAATTAAAATGTTCAATAAATTTACTGCATTGCTGGCATTTTTAATGACATACATAAAAATGAATAATCTGATATAGTCAATGAATTACATTACAACACCATATATAGAATAAAACTATTTACTTCTTCATGTATCAGCAGTTAATATGTCTGACCTTCTACCTATTTTGGTTCTAGTTCTTTTATTTCACAGTTCCTTTTCCCTCTCAGCTTCCTATCAAAAAGCATTTGAAGTCACAGGAAGAGAAGTTGTCAACTTTAACTATGGATGGCGCTTCCAGGTAGGAGGTAATGATATAGTTTCCTGCCCTGACAGTGACTTTCCAATTGAGCTCAAAAATGTTCAGTGCTTTGGTCTCTTCCGAGTATTTACGGCAAATAATAGTGATGAGTGTCGTGG
>NW_003559247.1:0-964 GCF_000090795.2 Amphimedon queenslandica
GTGTATTCTTCCTTAGTCCTAGTCTCAGTCCAAGCTTGTACCATTTTGTTTCTGGGAAGCCACATCTCTTTAGCAAGTCAAGAACATCAACAAGATCATCAACACCTAGATGTACATAAACAAAAAAGGCAAATTTTGTTTTAAGCCCAACATACCCCCAAGTACAGTGGTACACTACGCAACATTTGTTACAAACAACTTGTTGCATGCAACACAGTTTATACAGAAGTCAATGGAGCTTGCAACATGCTGCATGAAATAGAACTATTTCATGCGACATGTTGCAAGAACTATTTCATGCAGCATGTTGCAAACTCGCATTGACTGCTGTATAAACCGTGTTGCATGCAACAAGCAAATGTTGGGCTTAGCTTAAAATAAATTAAGCTTACCTAAACAATTTTGACTAGTGGCCATAGTTCAGAGACTACGAGTGTACCACGAGTAGCCTAGATCTCACCCTCACCAAGTCAGGGTCAGTCAGAACCGAGGTCAGAAGTATAGGCTTGGATCTTCTACTCAGAGCTCACAAAACAAGGGTAGGTGGGGTTCAATAAATAAAAATCAAATCTAGTGAATGAATGTTGTTATCATGTGTTAGATCTATCTTTACTGTGGAGAGTGAGTTGCCTGTAGATCTACTTGTCCATCACTCCAAAGACAATTTCATTTTAGGATCAAAGTTATGCCAAACTCTTGAAGTCATGGCATCATCATTACAAGAAAATGAGCGGGACCATGGCCGTGGGACCCAAAGAATAAATGGAAGTTTTATGAAAGAAAATAAGGATAAAAATGTCGAACATGAAAATGAACCAGTAAAAGATACCAGCAGTATGAATACTAGCAGTATGAAGGCTCAGAGTGATGATGATACAGAGAGTGAAGAAACACCCACTGACCGAGCCACTGATGCTGTTTCATAAGGTGATACGAATGACACAAGGAAGAGAAACCATGGTGA
>NW_003559248.1:0-964 GCF_000090795.2 Amphimedon queenslandica
AACAATTATTATCAATATCTACTCACTAAGTTCTCTGTCAAAGGCTCTTTTCGGCTCCTCTGGTTTGGTTGACATTTCACTAACGCCCCGGGCAGCCCTAGAAGCAGAGACTCCCACTGAATTTGACTTCCTGTTTATCTTTATGCTATAAAAACACTGTATACTACTGCAGTGGTCAGTGCAGGAAGCTCCAGTCTACATAGCACATGATGGAGAGGCCAAATGAAGCAGTAGATCCAACCAATTCACTACTTGTATTTCCTAGTAATATATCTTCTACTCCTCCACCAATTATGATGACTGCAGCATCTTCTGTGAGTCTACCATTACAAGAAGAATATTTGTTTGTAGCTGAACAAGAGAGTAACTATAACAATGAACTATCTCTTTTATGTCTTTAACATACAATTAATATTAACAATATTTATTATTATCTGTTTTGAGCTCAATGTATGACATTTTGTCATTTGTATATAACATTATTTTGGAGTGCAACATAATCTATTACAGCATGCATGGAGTCACTCATAGCAACAAAAACACTCAAATCAATATCAAATGGAGTCTTCATCATCTCATCTCTCATAACTTGACCATGTTGACTCTCACATTATAAACCTGATAATCATTTGCAGTATAATCATAATGACAATTATTGTTCAGTTACTGTTTCCAGATACTTATTTCTTTTCATGTCCAGCAATGAGTGGTCGCGGATTAGTATACTGAGCAATTATCTCCGTATACTACTGGTTGACTTTATACAGGGCAGGAATGGACATTTCCATTTACTAGGCTATATCTTTCTTCAGAATAAGTCTCATCAATTTGCGCACTTCAGTAGTTGTTCTCCATAATTATACCTGTGTTCCTGCTAAATATGACAGCACTTGGAGTAACTTTGTGTGGAACATTTGCAGATTAAAGATGAGGGCAGTCAGTGCCGCCATTTTGTCATTCCTTT
>NW_003559249.1:0-963 GCF_000090795.2 Amphimedon queenslandica
TAGCAGCTGCTGTTGTCCCTGTACTAGCTGTTGGGGTGCCAGTCACTTGAGGCAAGAGCTTTTGAACAGTTTTTTCCTTGATATCTTCTAAGTATTGCTGCTGCTGCCTCCTTTTAATCCAGGTATATGCACTGGTTACTAACTCTTCTCTTCCATCATTGTGTCCTTTCTCTTCTTGGCATTCAGTAGTGATGGGAGGCTATGGAAAGAGAGAGCATTATATGTATACATTAGACTTTTATAAACTTACTGTTCTTTCTGTTGGTGACCTCTGTGCATTAGCCATCTTCACTCTATCCCAGTAAAACAGGACTATAATATTATTTTTGACAATCACCCAAATACTGCAAAAGACATACAGCTCTTCTATAAGTAGATGGTAAAAGCAGGAAGTAGATATAGTAGTAGGCTGGGCTACAACTTGTACAGTGTACATGTACTCACTGTACTCAGTCTGTGTGTGTGTGTGTGTGTGTGTGTGTGTGAGAGTTACATAGCAGCTGGGCATTATTTGTAATTAAAATACTTTGAATTTCATAAACAATTATGATTCACGCAATTCTCCCACATGCGCACATATATAATATAATTTTGTATTACAATTTCTGAGATGTGGCATATCTATTCCAAACAATTGGGTGAATTCCTTAATTCCTTTCTTAAAATCCCTTTGCATATGTACATGTACATGTAACTAGAGCTTTATCAACAATAGTATTATACATGTACATAGAGTTGATACAGGAGACCCCAATATGTACTAGCCTCGTGCAGCCAGACCATTCCCCAACCTACTGTCATTTGGGTAGCCAGACCATTCCCCAACCTACTGTCATTTGGGTAGCCAGACCATTCCCCAACCTACTGTCATTTGGGTAGCCAGACCATTCCCCAACCTACTGTCATTTGGGTAGCCAGACCATTCCCCAACCTACTGTCATTTGGGTAGACCCAAATGACAGT
>NW_003559250.1:0-963 GCF_000090795.2 Amphimedon queenslandica
GCTTGTGGTGGACTTGGAGGATAGTGAACCTTTAAAAAAGTAAGTGAGCTAGATACACTTTCATAATTATCATAAAATGTTACCTGTTGAGCATAATCGAAGCTATAATGTGCTACAATATTTAACATAGCAAGTGGCCTTGTTAGTGGGGGATTGTAATTGTTTGCTGCATCAGTATACAGCCCTTTTAACAATAATTGTGCCTCTTTTAACACATCCTTATAGTACTCCCTTTCCTTTTTAACAAGACTTCTGTGATCTAGTGCCTTTTGCATTGCCTGAAAATTCTAAATAATACTTGTATTATTACAACACTGACTTACCTCAGTTATCCTTTCATCTGATTGCATGTTAGCTCTTCTTATAATCAGTCCACTTATCTCTTTACAAGTGGCACACAAGTCAGACATAGGCTTCATTTTTTAAATATAAGGCAGGTAGCGTCGCCACAACATGTTGAATGTTGTTTCAGCACATGCTTTGACATAAAGCCCTTCACATGATTCCGCATACTCTCAGTATACCTGCCTTTTAGATGTACTGCATGGTAAGAACTTATTCTCGTAACTTTTCATTCCAGGTATTCTTCCAGGAAGACTGATTCCATGGACTTCAGAGTAATTTCTGAAGAAAGCAACAACCCAGAGAATATCATCGTAAGTCAAAGCATGGTTTGGTGACTTTCCAGCATTTCCGTGAACTCTAATAAAGATAAGTACATAATATTTAATTTGTAAGTCTCATACCTTGGTATTAATCCATTCATTCTGTAGTTTTTTATGATTTCCTCAAACCTGCTTTTGCCACATGCATGTAGCTTCAGAAATGTTACTCTACATATCTAGTTGAAAAACAATTAATTTTGTGTTGTGTTACTCATAGTTACAAACCTTATGACCTTGATGCATGAATGGAAAAAATTGCCTCTTTCTGTCTCCTGTCGTTGCCAGTCGACAATCCCCC
>NW_003559252.1:0-963 GCF_000090795.2 Amphimedon queenslandica
ATATAATGAGAGTACTTTATTTTTTAGTAATATGATTGTTTTTATAATATTATTTTCTATTGACTTATGTTCTATCACTTGGCAAAAGTTCTTTAAGTTTTGCAAAATGGGCTGCAATCTCTCATAGAGTTTTGTTCACTTTCAAACATCAGTGTATCACAAAAACATTCACTGCATACAAACTTGATTGAGTGTTTGCCTTCATTATGCTACGATTGCAAGCTTTAGAGCTTCGTAGAGCGTGCATTCACCAGATGAAACAGCTAAATAAACAGTAGTCAGGAAATACATACTGGCGGCCATTTTTATTAATGGTTTGACTAATATGACATCATAACTTAACCCCACCTTGGAATTAATTTTCCCGCCAGTTTTATAATATACGGAGGTATCCAGAAATGACACAAGATCAATAATGGCATATACAGTATGAAAAGTTATGCAGGAATGTTCTTAAATATTTAAAGTTCAATGATCTATAACTTCTAAACAGTGCATGGTAAAAATTTAAAAAAAGCACAGGTTGTACAACTTTTTCTTTGCTATAAAATGGCAGCAATTAAAAAAATATTAAAATTTCATCCAAAAGTACCTTAAATGCGGCTACACCTGTTGGTGCTACTATAGCACACATAATTTCACCACTTTTTGGATGCCATATGTCAGCAACTAGGCATTTTATTGCCTCTATTAAAAATGATTCACCAGTTCCACCTACACCACTAATAAACATCCTTAGGGGTTTGATATTATCTAATCTAAGTAGTCTTAAAGACTCATTCTCTAAGTCTTCACATTCTTTTTGACTTATAAGATGACTCTTAATTTTATCAAAAATTCTTTTTTGATCTACATTAAACATTGCCTCTCTTTGCTCTAATGTTAAATTGGGTACATTTATGTGCATGTCAGCAATATCAGCAACTGCTTCCATTATTTCACCCAGTAATTGAGGCTCATCAT
>NW_003559253.1:0-962 GCF_000090795.2 Amphimedon queenslandica
TTCCTCTCATAATAATGAAAGAGGAGGCTTTGCTTTATTGTTTTATCTGCCCAGTTGCTCTTTTGCTCTCACTATGAAAGAGTTGTCGGGGAACCGACCTACGTTTGGCGACTTTGCCAGCTTCTTTATCCATGGAAAAGAAAAATATAGCATTCTCAAGACGGAGAATAACTTTTTCTAGAGCCAGTGTTGATCATAAGACTCTTGAGGACTAGACAAGAAAGCAGTGTCAGCTCAAAAGTGGAGATCAAGCGAACACACACACAGACAAAACGACTGCTTTACCCTCGCTTCACGCCTACGCGTGGCTCGGGTAACGAGTGCACTATAGCACATGCCCTCGCCACAACCAGTGAAGTGTAACGCAACAAAAGTGAAACAGTAATGGTTTTTTCAAGAAAAAATTGGAAAGAATGTTGCTGACTTTCTGTTTAGCTACCTTGCTGCTGCAGCAATTAAAGGTGTGGCTGGAATGAAAGGTGTGGCTCAGCTCAATCAAAAATATGCACCACCCAGTTTAGTAAAATGGTGCCATGTGGCCTTACTGTGGACAGAAAGCTTTAGTTTTTCTAGGCATGCACACAGTTTTACACAGATTTGTTAGGCTCTACTTGTTTCATGCAATTTCCATATCCAGTTTCTTCAGTTTCGAGGTAGTAGCCACCTTCTCAGAGAGGAGCTGCTATGCTACAAAATGGCTGGTAAGTCACACTTAAGCTGTCATATCTCACAAACGAAGGAAAGTCAAGCAATTCCACACATATTTTTTGTTCTTCATGTTTTCCTTTACCTGTTGTTGTCTTCAAAGGTACCATAGCTTCAACTATGCAAAAGTTACTCGTTAACTTTTTCTGTTTTTAAACGCTGCCGACTTTTGCCACCTTGGAAAAGAACAAAAGAGTTTATTATAGAAAAAGAACAACTTTTTCTGTACCTAATTGGCAAAAGAATGCTCTGATAGC
>NW_003559254.1:0-961 GCF_000090795.2 Amphimedon queenslandica
TAATCGTTTTGACTTGGCTTTTATGTGTTTTTCCAACTCCTTGGGGCCTAAGCTGCCGGAAGAGACCCAACACTTGGGCATTGTTAGGTTCTTTAGCAAAGTTAGGTCCCCTGGCAGTTTCGGCCAATGTGGCCTATAGAGCGAAAAATCGCCCACATTTCCTACCTTTATTCCTCACCTATGGCAGATAATTGAGTTCTGTTTTTTCTCAGATGCCCAGATAGCCGATGTGCATATGGCCAGCAAAATTCAGCTTCCTAGCTTTGTAAGTTGGGAAGATATAGATGTATTTGCCTGTGCGCACTTTTTGTGCAGTCAGTCTCTTTGATTTTTGAACTGCCAACGGCCATTTTTTGCTGTAATCGTTTTGACTTGGCTTTTATGTGTTTTTCCAACTCCTTGGGGCCTAAGCTGCCGGAAGAGACCCAACACTTGGGCATTGTTAGGTTCTTTAGCAAAGTTAGGTCCCCTGGCAGTTTCGGCCAATGTGGCCTATAGAGCGAAAAATCGCCCACATTTCCTACCTTTATTCCTCACCTATGGCAGATAATTGAGTTCTGTTTTTTCTCAGATGCCCAGATAGCCGATGTGCATATGGCCAGCAAAATTCAGCTTCCTAGCTTTGTAAGTTGGGAAGATATAGATGTATTTGCCTGTGCGCACTTTTTGTGCAGTCAGTCTCTTTGATTTTTGAACTGCCAACGGCCATTTTTTGCTGTAATCGTTTTGACTTGGCTTTTATGTGTTTTTCCAACTCCTTGGGGCCTAAGCTGCCGGAAGAGACCCAACACTTGGGCATTGTTAGGTTCTTTAGCAAAGTTAGGTCCCCTGGCAGTTTCGGCCAATGTGGCCTATAGAGCGAAAAATCGCCCACATTTCCTACCTTTATTCCTCACCTATGGCAGATAATTGAGTTCTGTTTTTTCTCAGATGCCCAGATAGCCGATGTGCATATGGCCAG
>NW_003559255.1:0-961 GCF_000090795.2 Amphimedon queenslandica
GGTATGATTCAAGGTTACATGTACATGTATATTTGTTTGATGGGTATGTCATATAAGCATGGCCACAGTAGGTACTATCACTATAAGTTATTGTTTGCCAGTACATCTTTCGTTGATGATTGTTAGTTTATTGTAATAATATTATTATGTGCATGCATGTTCTCATTAACAAACAACAATTGTTTGCACATTGGAAAGTATTCATGTGTTATTTTTGTAGATTATGAATGACGGCACTGTGCATGTTTATGTACGTAATCAGTATGTCCATAATAATGATTAATAGGTAAGATTTAATTTTTTTAAATCATGCATTACGATAGTGTGAATTTTTTTCTAGAAATATTGAAAGAAACTAAAGGGAATAAGCATTTATGTCTTGTCAAACACTTGGCATTACTAATGTATTTTCTTCCTGGCTTAACGCTGATGTATTTTTAATTCACAGTTTGATTATTTTTTAACATCTATTATTATAAAGAAGTACACAGTTAATAAAAGTTATAGTTTTTTGTTACGGCCCCTCTGGGCCTCGGCCTGCGGCCCCTGCCCCTGCCAGCTCTCCTTGGTAGATTGGCATACTATTACGGAATATAAAGACAATATTAAGTACATTATAGTAAAGACTTACAATCTGTCTATTCACAGCCCTCAGCTGGGCTATTATCTGCTGCCTTTGCTGTTGAAGCAAAGGCAGTCCTGGGGCAGGAGGGGCTCCTCCATGAGGGAGCACCGGTGCACCTCCATGAGGGAGCACCGGTGCACCTCCAGGAGGGAGCACCGGTGCACCTCCAGGAGGGAGCACCGGTGCTCCTCCAGGAGGGAGCACCGGTGCACCTCCAGGAGCGAGCACCGGTGCACCTCCAGGAGCGAGCACCGGTGCCACTCCAGGAGCGAGCACCGGCGGGCCTCCAGCTCTTCGGACTGGGATGGGGAGTGCTGGAGGTGGTGGTGGTGGTGG
>NW_003559256.1:0-961 GCF_000090795.2 Amphimedon queenslandica
TAATTGTTATAGTAGCAAACTTCATGACTTTTGGCATATTGCTGACAATTCAAATCTCATTATAAATGTAGATACATGCATTAAGAAACTGAACAAAGACAAGTTTTATGCATGCACATGAAGTTGTACAGTACATAGTACACGTACATAGTTCAGGAGTTATAGTTTCACATATTTAATCTTTTTTGAAGGGCAAAACATCTACCTTACCTTGCTTTAAACCATTCATGAATAATTCTGTTTGATGTTTATGATATGAATGAGGTGTCCAAATGTTATGGAGACTGCCATTCAACAGAATACTACAAGTGTACATTTGCTTGAGCCTAATTAACCACTTGTAATAACTATGTCTCCATGAATATGTTTAAAACAGATAAACACCTCCTATGAGGCGTTTATGAAATTTGTAAACCTTGGGCTTCGCCCTCGGTTTCCAAATTCCATAAACGCCTCATAGGAGGTGTTTAGGATTGTTATAATTCAGTGGTCATAAAATTCAACATTTTATCTTACATACGACAAGTCATGTATAATACCATATGTCGGGATATATTTGCGGCTGCTAATATTCACAATTTTTCCATGACTAGCGATTGCCATAGCAACCAGATGTTATTTTAATTGAAAAAGGCCAGAGTGTTTTTGAGTTGTTGTTCTTGTTGATACTAGCCTCCCCTCAACCTGCAAATTATAATAATAAATTATTATTATTATTACTACTATTATTATCATTATTGCATATTTGGAGATTATACTACATCTTCTTATTAGCAGCTAATCTGTCGATATTAAAAAAATTTAACTTGATTTTATATTTTATCAATTATAAAAATTTTGAAAACATATTCATTTAATGAACAACAAGACGGTCATTACCAAAATCACAAACATAAAAGAATCCATTTTTATCAAATGCTAATCCAAAAGGATTAACAAACTGGCCAATATTACTGCCTTC
>NW_003559257.1:0-961 GCF_000090795.2 Amphimedon queenslandica
ACATTTATTAGATGCATGTATGTGCCACAGCTTGTAAAGTACCTGTCCTGTAAAAATTTTTTTGCACACACACTTATCTATGAGTTCTGTCTTTAATGTTAGGATAAATGATAGTTAGAAAAATAATAAACTACTATTTCTGTTGTTTTATGTAGTTTTATTCACTCAATATCTAGAAATTTGCTAACTAAAGTGAATAGTTGCATCAAATTAAATAATGATAATAATATTCTATACTTGTACATTATTCGTCCATATTGTCTATTTTTTATGACTGCTCTGCTCTCATTTTTTGTTTTTTCAAATCTTTTTTGCTCTTTTATCTGGATATGTCTGATGATAGTGCATGATTCCATTAAACTGTGAAAAATCTTAATTTGAAAACAATGTTCTTACATTAAGCTGGAGATTTGTAAGAATGAAATGGGATATATTGAGATGTCATTGTAAGTCAATTTTAAGTCATTTTAAGTACTGTTAGGACAATGAAGTTATATCAAAGTCATATTGTTACATGTACATATGTGTAGGCATGTCTTTGGGTAGTTATACCATAGTCATTATGTTACATACATGTAGGCATGTCTTTCGCTCTTACCATGCTGGTTAGCTGCTTCAGTTATTGTTATTTTTTGTTAAAAATCTAATGTACACTTATGTGCCTTCCTGGTCCACTCTGTTGGTCTAATTTGTAGTGTACAGCCATTGAGAACTTGTTTACAATAATAATGAATTAACAACAATAAATATTGTTAAAAATTAAAATTATAAACACTTTATTATTACAACCTCATGGAAAAATACAGTAACTTAAAAACAAAAGATTGTAGAGCTAGTCAACTTTGTAGAAGTTGTACTTACAACCAAGTTTTTACGGACCTATTCAGGTACACACATTATGTAACACTAAGTTTGATACACGTAAATCTACATGTAGCTAGACACACTGAAAAAGGTGGAC
>NW_003559258.1:0-961 GCF_000090795.2 Amphimedon queenslandica
AGAGAGGGAAGTGCACAGCAGTGAAGTGTAATGGTAAATCAGATTAAAGAGCAATGATTACTTGTAATCAAGAGTAAAGCTGTAATGCTATTCAGTGCATATAAGCGTAGTAGCAATTACTTTATTTCATAAGCTATACTTAATGAATCAGTGACATACATGTAGGCCTGTGTGTAGCATACATTTTTTGATATGCATGTGCTAAATGTAAACATATTACACATGTAGATGTAGAAAGGAATGCAGAGAGGAAGGAATGTAGGATAGGGTCATATAGGAGCAAAAATGAGATAGGTGCATGCACTGTTAAAATGGTGAACACTATACTATAAACCTGTGGGAAACCCTGTGCATACCACTTTGGCAACATTTCATTTCTTTCCCTTAGTGCGCAATGTCTTTGTCTACATGCATGGTCCTATTTGATCTCTCTTTCCCCTCTTAAGATGCCCTACATTATCTTTAGCAATCTTTCTGAATATAGTCTATTCTCATACAAATTCTACTCTCTTTATGGCTTTACTATTCTACACGTCTCTTTCTCTACTTTTAAAACTGCTCTACAGTTTGACAAAACATCCTGTACTATTACATGTATGTCAAAAATTGCTAGAGGTGAATTTTCCTTTTAAATATTTTTGTCTGATACAAATACATGTTTTTGTGTTGTGTAGAAAGTTTGAGCTAAATCCAATTAAAATTGGACTTTTAATGAATTCATTAATTTGCTCAAAATTTGGACAAATATGCAGTCTTCGACCAAGTTTCATAAAAAATGGCTAAAAGAGAATTCATCACTTTTATATTTTTTCTAATGCATATAGATGTTCCTAGTTTGAATAGAAAGTTTAAGCTGATTCTGATTAGAATTAGGTTTTTTACAAATTTTTAAAGTTGCTCCAAATGCCATATACATGTACGAATGTCTGTACATGTACATACATGTGCTTTTCAACTCATG
>NW_003559259.1:0-960 GCF_000090795.2 Amphimedon queenslandica
GACCTATGTACATAGAGAGATAATGTGTTTACATATACATAATTAACTACCTTTTATATCAGTAACTGGTACATAATCATTAACTGGTGATGGTAGTACAGTATGTAAACTGCTGATACTATCAGGTATAGACTGACCTAATGTAAGATATAATGACTGATCACTGATAATGTATACACATACACTCACCTAACTGGTGTAATATAGAAGTAGCAATTTCTATTAGTGTACAATGTTGTTGGTTTATTAATACATGACATATATCAATAAGATACTGCTCTGGATTAAGAGAGGATTCCAACTGTCGTTCAATAACATTTACAAGTTTACTAGACTTAGTGTAATCATCAACTGCTGGTACAAGCATCTCTTGTCTGAGTAGCTCTGGTATTAATCTTGAAGCATGAAGTTCATTTGTTACTTTTAATAAATTACAAGAAACAGCATCAGTGAGTTTACTAGAATGAGTCCTTAATATATCCTTTGGATTACCTGCAGTAGTGCATCAATTAATGAGTGTTGTATTAAGTGTATGTTTACCTGATGTAGTACTAGTAACAGGTTTATTAATTATTACAGAAACTGATGATGATACAGTAGATACTACTGGTACAGTACTAGTAGGAGCATCAGTATCACCTATTATACATTTAATATAATTATTAATAATAAATACCCAATCATACCTCCTGTACATTGATGTACTTGTAACTGATCATTAATAGTTTGTAATAAATTGATTTCTTCTCTTTTAGTCAATGCATTGAGTACATCTCTCCATGTTCCTGTAGGATTTGTATTCAACCATTTCATGAATAAAGCTAGTTTTTGATGTTCAATATCAACTTGTTCAATTATTGTAATATCTTGTTGTGTTATTCCAGGTAAGAGAAGACCAAATGATTGCCAGTCAACAAGTGGTTCAAGCCATTGAAGCAACAGGAAAATATCAGGTTCATC
>NW_003559260.1:0-960 GCF_000090795.2 Amphimedon queenslandica
CATATACATGTTCTTATGTTGTATATCAAGTTTGAGCTGATTCCGATCAAGCTTGGATTTTTTACAAATTTTTAAAGTTGCTCCAGAATTGGGTCTAATTAAGACTATACTATAGTACAGGGTATTTCATAAAGAAGGCCGGTTCATGTATAATGATGATGACAATGATCATGAACTACAACTGTACCTTGATCTAGTGTCAGCCATGTTCTCCATTCAATTGGAATAAACTCAACTCTTCTATTCTTCCATTGATCAGGGAAATGCTTCAGAGCAGTCTGTCTACAAGTATCCCTCAAACTATAAATAAACATTTAAAAAGAGCCATCAACTATAAAGAACTACTTTCAACTACATGTACATGTAGCTTACAGCTGGTAATGATGATGATGATGATGATAACAATCCCATCAGTTCAATAGTTAGTCCATTACTGGATACTTTACTGACAAAACCCTCAACTAACTGACCAGGAACCATCAACTGATATAATTATATAAAATTAAAAAGATACTATACTGTAGAATCGACACTGAATTAAAACTTATTATTATTATTATTATTATTAATGTATAAGTGTATGAAGCTACATTGAGACTAACTTGTAATGCTCTTTCAGTTCTATACAACACATCAATCATCATCTGATACTCAATTGGAGGGAAATCTCCATACATTACACCTGCCGTTATAAATAAATATTAATTCTAATTAATAATAATTAATAATGATTCACTTGTATCCATTACACTACATGTATTTGTGGTTGACTGTGTTGAGTGATTGTCATAAGAACAGAGTCGGTCCAGGAGGTCTTTATGTTTTTGAGTGAAATCAGTTACTTTATCAATAAATGGATCAGAAGGAGAAAGATCACGTGACTTCACATGTTGGCCTTCAGAGTCGTTCTTCTCTTCATTTGAATTGTAATTATAGTCAGACACAGGAGAAGAGAAGGGA
>NW_003559261.1:0-960 GCF_000090795.2 Amphimedon queenslandica
AATAAACTTCGCCAAAATCGAAGAGGTGAGAACTCTCCATTTTAATAATTTTTCCTATTGCATATACATGTTCTTATGCCTTGTAGAAAGTTTACACTGATTCCAATCAATTCTTGATTTTTTTACAAATTTTTAAATTTGTTCAAAATCATACCTCATCTCTCATTACTATACACATCCCTCTCTCTCTCTCTTCCTTACTTTGATTCTAATGATAGTTTCATTATTGGTGTTAGGATCCTCTCCAGTGTATTGTACTGTAGTGGGTGTATCTCCTACTGTCACTGTAATAATTCTATCACCAGTAATGACTGGAGGAAAATTAACTACAAAATTACAACAATAATAATAAAATAATAATAATAAAATAATCAACAGGTTAATAACAAAAATGAAGCAAGTTATAGGTACATGTATCAAGCATGTACATGTATAATAATAGAAAAAACAATAAAAACAGCAACAAAAATAGTATCTAATAATAATCATGGCTACAATCATTAGAATAGGAAACCAATACACACCTCATGAATATCATTAAGTTAAATTTATTCATTACTTGTTTACTGAAAAAAACAATCAAAATATGTACACATGCAAAAACACAGTGCAGTGTTTCACATGTACGGCACATGTAAAAAATAATTTATTCGCATTACCTAAGTTTTCCCGTATTTTCTGATTATTTTGTCTTATGGTACGAGTGGTACGTCCAAGATTAGTATCCATGGTTAAACTGATATCATACAGGCAACCATAATCAGTACCACAGGTTTTCACAGCAATGGTGTTAAGGGAAGGGTTGTTCTCTAGTAATACAAGACCAAAAGTAGGTGTGGTCAGTATATTGTATAGTTCATAAGTGTATTGTGAATGATAATGGAATATCGACTGGGTTTCTGATACTTGCCCTTGGGAGAGAAGAAGGAGAAATTAAGAGAGGGAAAGAGAGAGAGAGAG
>NW_003559262.1:0-960 GCF_000090795.2 Amphimedon queenslandica
GATGATGTTGCAATGGAAGCAGTTGAAAGTTATACTATAGCATTTACTAGCCCAAGCAGCAATACAAGAATCCAATTTGGACCACCCACAACTGTACAAATAGATGATGATGATTAATTAACTTTCACATTTTAAAAAATGTTATTTTCTGAAGAATTATGAAAAAACACTAGTCTAGTATTGATGATAATATCATTGAGGGAGATGAAACAATACAAGTCATCATAGCACCTTATGCAGATGGTCTTATTCAAGTAGTG
This sequence comes from Amphimedon queenslandica, assembly GCF_000090795.2. Taxonomy (NCBI): domain Eukaryota; kingdom Metazoa; phylum Porifera; class Demospongiae; order Haplosclerida; family Niphatidae; genus Amphimedon; species Amphimedon queenslandica. The sequence continues at coordinate 261 of NW_003559262.1, forward strand.
AAGGAATGGCAGTCTGCAGACAGCTATGATTACAATTGTTGATGATGACTAAATTTAGTTATTTTAAATGAAACAATTCAATGCATAAAATAAAAATAACAATTAGTCTACAATAAAAATAACAACATTAATATAGAGCTACTACAATGATGACAAATAAGGGGAGAGGAGAAATTAAAGAAAGAAGAGGGAAAAGGAGCAGCAACAAATAGAATAATATCAACAACAAGAATATTATAATTAATGACAGGAAGTAAAGGCTATATCTAAAATACCGGTAATAAAAATTATGATCTCATATTGTCCACATACACTTTCATAGCCATGTCGAAGAGAACACTCACATACAATGGTTTGCCATACTGTCTCATATCTAGTACATTTATTTTCTTTATTTTAATTGCATTACAATTCTTCTCCCATAAGTTGTATATAGCTTTAACAATTTCATCATTGAGTAAATAAGAATTTAAACTCAATTCAAAGTGAGGGACATCAGCTGGTGAGAGAGAGGAGAAGATACTCTGAATCATAAGGAGAAGACTTGGAGTAGAAATGTCCCAATTCATTAAACCAAAATGATGTAAGAGGTGAGCTTTTTCAGATATGAGGCTAGTGAACAAGTCAATGACATCATCAGATACATTCATAATGATACTCCATTCCTGAGCACTGACAATATGAAATACTGAAGATATAG
>NW_003559263.1:0-959 GCF_000090795.2 Amphimedon queenslandica
GCAAGTCAATCACTGGATCAGTGAAACTCGTTTCGTTTCCGCTTACATTAGCAGCCGCTGCCTTCCTATTCTTCATGTGACGGTCGTACCGTGTGAAACAACCATTCAGCTCATCATTAATCTGTAGCAAACTCTCTAAAAAAACAACACGATAACAATAAACAACAATACAATAACAATAAACAACAACAAAACCTCACCCATCACTATCTCATCTTGCACCCTTCCTATTAGTATTGTCACTCTTTCCTGCATTGATCTCATTGTAGTGTTTAGCTCTTGCATCAAACTATAATCATCTTCCGACTCTTTGCCTGGCTCATTCTCTACCAATATCTCATTCATTACATCAAGATTTCTATCAATAGAAGAGATAAAAAAAAAGGAAGAGAGAGAAAGAGAGAGAGAGAGAGAGGTCAAATGTACATGTAAAACAGAATAGTCTTTCTCTTACCTTCTCACTACGTCAAGTTCTGACAATAATTTAGCAATTTGTTCGGGTTTAAGACTTCTAATAGGTCTCCCGCCCCCTCTAGGACTGGCCCCACCCACAACCTGATGAGACGATGATGGTTGCTGTTGAGACGGTCTCTAAAAAGAGAGTAAAATGGAAGATGATTTTATCAAAAAAAATCATTTTATCAAACCTCTTGCACTTGCTGTGAACCACCTTCTGGCTATAAAAGCAGACAATAAAATGTAAAATGTAGTTACTAATAAAGAGCTACACATGGTGATGCTTTTACAAACACATAAACATAAAATATAGTAAATATTAAGTAATGTTTATTTGGTTTATAAACATCGTTATCATGTGCACTAATTGAGTGGGTGTGGTTGTTGATGGGTGTGGTTTCTTTACCCTAAAAGGCGTGCTGATTGGAGCAAACGTGTCCAAGTCCAGAGGTGGGAATTCAACACCATCGTTTTTCAATTGTTGATACACTTCATTGACAGCT
>NW_003559264.1:0-959 GCF_000090795.2 Amphimedon queenslandica
TGGACATTAGAAGTTATCTACTGAAACTGTATACTGTTTTCTACTTATCCTAATCATATTATAATGATCCAGTTTATTGTGATGGTGACAGGACCACCAAGGAACTGATCATACTGAATCAATGGGCTCAAGCTCTAGGCTATACAGATAGTATCAACCAAAACTGAAATTTGCGTCAGGATTTTGCTAAGCATGATTCTGCTAGTGCTGCTTAAAATATTGCCAATTAAAATGATGTCAAAGTTATTAAGCTGCTGAATATTGGACCAATGCTGATTCATACATACAGGTTCATTCTCTTTTAAAGTCTTTCAACTTATTGTCAGTGTGAGTTATGTCTATATTCATTTGTACTGCCAGTTAATTGTCAAATCCCACACAGAGTCAGATGCTTTATTGAGGACATGTATCAATGATGGACCTCATACTCATTCCTACCATGGTATGTCTTGGAGTTCTGAAGGGTTTCTTTGAATCACCTTCCCAGTCCTTGCGGAGTATCTTAATAGGATCCCCAGTGCATCTACTGGAGTCAATGCAGAAGTCTATTGGAGTCCTCCACACTGCAGACCCAGTTTGAAACTTCTATCTCAAAAATAGTTGTTATTGTAATCTTTAACTCTGTTGTCACCCAAAAAGTCAATCAAGTTATTCTTACTTTCAAAATACGAAGATGAAGATGTGTAATTATGTACAATGTATATCATAAATATTATTTTAATTCACCATTTTCAGTAAAACAAGTTATTGATATACATGTAATACTGGCTTCGGGAGGGATTTTGCTATAGTGGTATAGAAATGTCAAATAAAAAATTAACACAAACAAGTAAATACAACAAATTTCAAAAAAAAGATTGCGTAGGATTCTCTTTGTGCTAAATCATGAAAAAAGTAATGAAAACAAGGACAAGTAGGATTCTGAACGATCAATTATTCCGAACGACTGACTACCCATC
>NW_003559265.1:0-959 GCF_000090795.2 Amphimedon queenslandica
ATGGATAACCATGGATAACCATAGATAACCATAGATAACCATAGATAACCATGGATAACCATAGATAACCATGGATAACCATGGATAACCATGGATAACCATAGATAACCATGGATAACCATAGATAACCATGGATAACCATGGATAACCATAGATAACCATAGATAACCATAGATAACCATAGATAACCATGGATAACCATAGATAACCATGGATAACCATGGATAACCATGGATAACCATGGATAACCATGGATAACCATAGATAACCATGGATAACCATGGATAACCATGGATAACCATGGATAACCATGGATAACCATGGATAACCATAGATAACCATGGATAACCATGGATAACCATGGATAACCATGGATAACCATGGATAACCATGGATAACCATAGATAACCATGGATAACCATGGATAACCATAGATAACCATAGATAGCCATAAATAACTTTGCTTAAAAATGCCAAGATGCCCAGGCTATAAACTGCACTACTGCATGTCTATTCAATAACCATGATAACTACAATAACTGGTTATTTATATTTTTTAAGCACATTAAAGCCCCCTATATATTGCCAGGTCTACAGCTCACTGGACCCTGACTTTAAGAAGTTAGTCTATAATTATTATTTATTTATACTACTGTATGGGTACAAAATATCACGTGGGATTGATTTTCATTATTTTTGTTGTGTGAAGTTTTAATCCAGTGAAATTCTTCATATGACCACACCTTATAGTGCTTTAAAAAGAAAACGTGAAATAGAAATACTACAAAATTAATATTTTCCCAAAATCCTAAAAATTTAACACCACAAATATTTGTACCAGTGCAGTTTTTGTTTTTGTAATTGCTGTTATATGAGGAGGAAGGAGAGAGACTATAGCCTATACCATAGCCTTGGATATTTTTCAGAATATTTGCATTTTCTTAAAATGGCTGTAGCTC
>NW_003559266.1:0-959 GCF_000090795.2 Amphimedon queenslandica
TTACGTACTGCAGGCATTCATATGTAGCCATACATAAATAATAGCTGATCTTTATGTATTCAGTCGATTCCTTTGTGCATATTCTTTGACATGGACCTAGTTTCTAATTCTATTTGGTACCAAGTACAGAGTACTTCAAAATGATTCGCATGAACAGGTGCATAGTTTCCATTGTAGCCTATCATTTTTTTTTTCTTGTCCATTGCAAATTAAGCACTCTTCCTAAGATAATTGTACTTCTTATATTAAAGGCACAAACATCTCCAATGACTAGATAACTTGACAGTATAGGAAGGTTACTACTTTCTTCGTTAATTGTTGATCCCTTTCATACTAGCTCGTTGCTTTGTTTTGATCTTACACGAAAAATTCTATCTAAAGAAACGTGTTCACTGTCTTGTAGAAGCCAAATTGCTGTAGTTTTTCTGATGTATACTTCTCCTTTGACATTTATTGCTACAAATGGCTTTAACTTCTCTGCTTCTTGTAAATTGTAATTCCTGTCTATGTCATTGTCCTGACATGTGTATACAGGAATTTTCATCTCACTTTCAAATGGAATAAGCAGCTTTTCTTGCATTGCTTTTTTCATAAATAATAAATTGACAACATTGTTCTGGTGATGAACATTTACATCTTTTACAGCATCTTGTACTGTTTTGATTGATGTAATGTAAACATCATTAACTGGTAAATCATTTTCCAAAGATTCATCATCATCAGAATCGTCTGCATGACTATGAAGTAAAGTTGTTTGCTATTGGTGGATCTTGTAAATCATCTATTTTTTCTACCATCCCAAGATTAATTGATCTTTTAGCCCTTAATTCTGCTCTTTCTAGAGCCTCTTTTATCATCTTATTGGTAATTCTCTTAAGCGTTTGTTTATTGTCATGGTTATTCTCAAGGCTAGTCTTCCTTAGAATGATGTGGTTTCATTCTGGGGCATAAAATTCCAA
>NW_003559267.1:0-959 GCF_000090795.2 Amphimedon queenslandica
CTGGCCAAACACAATTGATGTGCTCGACTTCACCTTCTTCATATAATCTAGAATAGCTTGCAGCCGCTTCGCAGCCTTAGCCATTCTGACAATTATAAAGTACAATTACCTTTTTGTTTGCTGGCAATAGAGGCCAGTGTATTGTTGTAGCAGTTCAGTAGTAGTGTAGAGGAGGTGACAATGTGTTGTACTAGTGAGGTGATGGTTGAGAGGAGAGAGGGAGAGAGAGGAAGGAATACGGACAAAGGTAGACTAATGACACACTGTACAGCATCTACTGTGTTCTTTAATTGGAATAACCTAAAAATAAATGGAGAGATGTACATGTACATGTACAATACACATAAACATGCATGCACAATGTACTGTACTGTACATGTACATGTACATACATGTACCAATTGATTGTTTTAAAAAATTAAAAATTTTGTATGTGTTAATATTGTATTGTATTAAATGAGATTTTGTAATTACAAAAAATTGTGAAATTGTAAAAAAATTAATTCCACTACCTTTCTTGTTGCTCTGTTTTGCTGCCTCCCATTAAATATTCTCTTCTCTTCTCTCTCAGTTCAAGTAGGGTAGACATATTCAAACAATAATCAATTAAACTGGTCCTTCCTCTTAACTCCTTCATGTGCTGGACACAACCTGACTGAAACTCTAATGGTAAAGACACATATCATCATGATAACTGATACCAGGCTAATGTTACAGTACAGGGTGAAAAAAGCTAAGTAGCATCAGTAGTACACAGGTAGTTTGTAGGTAGTTATTTTACTTCACTTCTCTTTGTTACTCTTCACTGCACTATGCCCAGGAAGTACTGTGGTACCGCCCAGTCACATGTTCTGTAGTAGCAAGTGCTCACTCGCTCTAGAGGCTCTTAAAGGACTTGAGGATGCTTCTCTTGGCTGTCTGTGCCTTCCAACTTCATCTCTACTGCCACTCTCTGCTTT
>NW_003559268.1:0-959 GCF_000090795.2 Amphimedon queenslandica
TAAGTTAAAATTAGAAACTTCAACTTTTTGTAGCCATATAATTATTGTATGGATGATTTTTGGACAGAAAGTTTTTGGCAGCTTTTTTGCAAGAAGCACTTTCAAGATCTTATAGAGGCATTTTTGTGCCCATATAGTATATGGTAATTACTAGTGTGTATATTTAAGTGTGTGTGAGTGTGTAGTAATGCTTGTTATATCATGGCCTCTAATTGAAATTTTGCTAATCCTTATTTGGTGATATGGGCCTACGCAAAATTAATTCCACATGAAATAAACCAGCTATAGGGTAATAGCTAATGAGTTGACTGTGTAGCATACCTGAATGATTTGTAACAATTTATGGGATGAGCTTCATCCACTGCAATGAGACATATTTCTTTGTTTCTGGCCATTGATAGAAAAATTTGTCATGGTTGCTGTTGCTTGTCATAGAAAGATTCTAAACAAGAGTATATTTTTACAGGTTATTTAATATGTTGTGCTTTTGAGCAGAACCGAGGAACGTAGCAGAAACACCATGCTACATACTTGATCACACATGAGACATATTGTCGATGAAATAACAATGGCCAACTTTCCAGTAAGTAATGGTGGAATAACATAGCACATTAATTTTCCTGCGCCAGTTGGTTGAACTATAAGCTGTCTTTCCCTTTGATAGCGTTTTTAATTGCATTCATCTGCCATTTATGAATACTTGAGAGCATTAAATGTTTTGCTACTAGGCTTTGAATAACTAAATGATTGTGATCAAAACTTGGGTTGAGTTCTAAACAAAAGTTTCATTTTAAAAATCACAAAATTCAATAATTATAAATACCTTCAAAGCAGCTATCTATGGCTTTATTGTTAAAAGGTTTTATATTGTGGCCACTTCTGTTAACATTTTTATGTCTCAATGATGAACACTTCACACAATTTGGCAGTTTACGGTCTTCACAATTGTCACTGCCGTT
>NW_003559269.1:0-958 GCF_000090795.2 Amphimedon queenslandica
GATCAAACTCTATCCGTCTCTTCTACTTCTTGGTAGAACAAAAAGGCCTTCTTGGAACTTCTCTGAAGCATTTATCTCTGCAGGAGCTTCATTTTCGTCATGTACATACTCCAATGAATCTCATTATCTTGCAGTGAATAATCTTTAACCGCCTGCGGTTAGGTGTACATGGCCTATGTACCACCTCCTGGTCCCTTTGATGTTACAATAACTATGGTACATGTACTTATGTTGCGTAGAAAGTTTGAGTTAATTCCAATTTAATTTCGATTTTTTTACAAATTTTTAAATATGCTCCAAAATTGGGCCAAAGACCCTGTACTATAGTACAGGACCTTTGACTTCAATCTCTCTCTCTCTCTCTCACCTTCTCTTCTGCATGGTGGCCAGTGTGCATTATGTTCTTAATAATCACAAGACGACTCTTATTTCTTTTAGCAACTGATTCAACTTTAGATAATATCAGCAAAGCATCTTCATCTGACCTATTCTGTAGAATATCCTTTAAAATATAACAATCACAACTGAGAGAGGGAGAGAGAGAGAGGATGATTATTATTGATAAGTATTGTTTTATTGTTCTTACTCAAATTGTGGAAGCTTGTCAGAAAACTACCAGACACAAGTGAAATGTGTTCTTCAACATTCATACCTTTCACATAATCTCTTATAGAGAGAAGTAACAAAAGATTCTTAAGACCAACCATGCAGTGTATCATAACTGTCAAAGCTAGAATTAATTGCTATATTATACTGTATAGTGCAAAATTATTTTTGAGGGCTGTAAATTTTGTGACTTTGCTTTAAAATTTTGCAAATTTAATTTTCACAAACTGATGCTGTCTGCCATCTTATACCATAAACTAATTTGATTTTTGCAGAAATAATTTTCACAAAAATTGGAAAAACGCATGAAATTTACAGCCCTCATAAATCTTGCACTAAACGATACAACATG
>NW_003559270.1:0-958 GCF_000090795.2 Amphimedon queenslandica
TGATAGTTTTCGGATGGCAGCCTGTTAAAGTTTTGGTCTTCACCCCAGCCATTACTATAAGACTCTATAGGCGGACCGCCGACCCCCACCCCCTCACTAAAATGGCCAGAACTTCGCCAATTTTGGTCCCAGAGGTATAATTTTTATTGCAAACGAAAGTTTAACATGTCTGCTATCTATTTCAGTCGAAAACAGAAATTCGGATTTTTGAAAATGTTTGGAGAAATACGACTTTGAAGTTTCACCCAAAATTCCGAGAGGAAAATCGCATATTTCTTGGTTTGGGGAAAAAGTTTGAGACCAAAAGTGCTGTAACTGGCAGAGATTCCAAGATAGGAAGCTGAAATTTGGAACACAGCAACTTCAGATGGGTGTGTACCTTCAGTGCAAATTTCAACTTTATATCTCTGATAGTTTTCGGATGGCAGCCTGTTAAAGTTTTGGTCTTCACCCCAGCCATTACTATAAGACTCTATAGGCGGACCGCCGACCCCCACCCCCTCACTAAAATGGCCAGAACTTCGCCAATTTTGGTCCCAGAGGTATAATTTTTATTGCAAACGAAAGTTTAACATGTCTGCTATCTATTTCAGTCGAAAACAGAAATTCGGATTTTTGAAAATGTTTGGAGAAATACGACTTTGAAGTTTCACCCAAAATTCCGAGAGGAAAATCGCATATTTCTTGGTTTGGGGAAAAAGTTTGAGACCAAAAGTGCTGTAACTGGCAGAGATTCCAAGATAGGAAGCTGAAATTTGGAACACAGCAACTTCAGATGGGTGTGTACCTTCAGTGCAAATTTCAACTTTATATCTCTGATAGTTTTCGGATGGCAGCCTGTTAAAGTTTTGGTCTTCACCCCAGCCATTACTATAAGACTCTATAGGCGGACCGCCGACCCCCACCCCCTCACTAAAATGGCCAGAACTTCGCCAATTTTGGTCCCAGAGGTATAATT
>NW_003559271.1:0-958 GCF_000090795.2 Amphimedon queenslandica
CTACCATTTGCATATTAAGTAGGTGCATGTAAACATTAAAGGAGTGAGCATGAGCCATCATTGTATGAAGAGACAGTTGATTTGACTAACTAATTTTGAGTTACATCAGCTACATAAAAGTAAAATTACAAAATTTGAAAATGAAGCCTTCAAGCATGGATGTATCCTACTCCACCTATTAATAATTTGTCCACATGGTCTAATTAAATTTATTGATTAACGTCCCTGACCAATGCTTTGTGTGGGTGAGGGACTAGGTAGTCTGGTTGTCTGTCATTAATTCATTGATTTAGTTTACTGAACTCTAATAATCATTTTGCCCCATTTATGAATGATATTTTCAAATGTAGTCATATTGAGCCACAACTGACATGTATCTGTACAAAATGGAAAAAAATAATGGCAATTTTAAATAGGTTGTTTTTCACCAAACTGCCAATCATCGAAATTAATTTACAGCCATTATTTCTTGCTATACAAGTATGTACATGATATTTGCATTGTCATACTTAATAATTCTAATTATACTATCTATTTCTATTTAGGACAATGGATTATTCCAACTATTAGTGGTCAGTGTTGTCCTCCTACTAGTGCCTTTGCTATTGAAAAGATTACTAATAATAAAGCTGTCATGTTTGGTGGAGCAGTGGCTAGTGATGATGGTTATGATATACATGTATCTGTTAATACAGTCTATACATGTCAACTGGAGTCTGATACTACAATAGTAAGTTATCTTATTACTGTATGGGATGTATTTATTGCATGGATCAATCATGTTTGGGCATTAATACTTGTACATACGGGTATAGCTTGTAATTTGAAAAATGTATTAAAATTAGTATTACATGTAGATTTGGTTTAATAATTTATTTCAATAGAAACTGTACAATTATCACTAGTATTAACATAATTATTAATAATTAAATGGACAAACTCTTAAGTATAATAGAAC
>NW_003559272.1:0-957 GCF_000090795.2 Amphimedon queenslandica
AAGCAGTCGTCCTGTCTGTGTGTGTGTGTGTGTGTGTGTGTGTTCGCTTGGCCTCCACTTTTGAGCTGACACTGCTTTCTTGTCTAGTCCTGAAGAGTCTTATAATCAACACTGGCTCTAGAAAAAGTTATTCTCTGTCTTGGGAATGCTATATTTTTCTTTTCTGTGGAGTAAGAAGCTGGCAAAGTCGCCAAACGTAGGTCGGTTCCCCGACAACTTTTTCATAGTGTGAGCAAAAGAGCAACTGGGCAGATAAAACAATAAAGCAAAGCCTCATCTTTCATTAATATGAGAGGAATTGCTCTAATCATCTTCGTTTTAAAGATATGGTAGCCCAAAAATTCATACTTTTGTGAGTTTACACGAGGCTCTCTTCTCCCGAAGTAGCGGCCAGAGTCTTTAAACATCAGGGGCTTAATAGACGTTTGTATTGCAACAAATAGAGCCTAACAAATGTATGCTAAACTGTTTAAAAGTCGAGAAAAACTAAAGCTTTCTTCACCACCGGGCAACGACATACATTCTGGGAGACTACTCCTCCTCATATAGGGAACGATTATTGGGTCTAGATCTACTTCCTCTTATGTATTGGTTGGAACTAAACGATCTAATGTATCTAGTCAATGCCCTTAAAAACCCATCTGATAATATGTCAATTCTTCAATTTGTCTCCTTCTGCTCCTCTTCTACTCGGTCCAATACACATCACAAACTAAAACACAATTACAATCGTACTTCCAAATCACACCATTTCTACTTCCATCGGATTGTTCGGCTCTGGAATAAACTACCACACATTGATATCTCTAAGTCTCCCTCCCACATCAAGCATCAGATTTTAAGGCATTTTTGGCATCACTTCCACTCACACTTTGATTCAAACAATACTTGCTCTTTTCATTTTCTCTGTTCGTGTAGTTTATGTGCTTGTGTCTAATGTATGTATCTTTTAAATTT
>NW_003559273.1:0-957 GCF_000090795.2 Amphimedon queenslandica
ACACTGAAGCCACTGTACGATAATATATAAATTACAGTTGTAGTATTTTTAGTAATGAAATAATAATATTTAAATTTATTGTGTCTTCTCTTCTGCTCCTTTAGTCAGTGAATCCATCTCTTACCTCTCATTTCAATATCGGGTCACATGATGCCAGGGAAAGATCACATGACGTCCGCACGAGGTCACATGACAGTAAAAGGTCACATGAGACCGGGTGGACGTCAAGGGATAGCTCCAGTCGCTACCTCCGACCAGGGACCTCATATCAGTCTATGAACGAAAGAGAGGGAGGGAGGGGAGCAACGAGACCTCCTCTGTCTAGCAGGACGAGGGATTTACTCAGTTCTCCTTATTTGGGATCAATCGGTTCCTCTCACAATCGCTCATCCTCTCCATCAAGGCACAATCCATCGACTCTTTTTGGAGCCACTGCCGATTTTAGAGATCACAAACCACGCCCACAGCCACACTCGGTAGCGACCGGTAGACCGGTTGATGTACCAGTGGTTAATGGGGTACCGGTTACCATGACGAGGAAAGTCGTGAGAGAGGGAGGAGAAGGAGGTAGGGTCAAGGAGAAGAGGAGATTAACTTACAGAGAGGAAGGGACCATACCTTTATCAAACTGTAAGAGTGAGCATGACATCATTGGGTGCTATTATTAGATACTTAAAATGGCCATAACTTGAAAAAATTAAGTCAAAATGAGCTCAAACTTTCTACACAGCATAAGAATGTCAATATGTATCAAAAAATGTAATAAAAATTGGGGGTCATTTTTTGGCCATTTTTCAGAAAAAACCATGGGCTATAGCCTTGGGTATTTTTCAGATTTTGGCATATTTCTTAAAATGGCCATAACTTGAAAAATTTAAGTCGGAATTGGCTCAAACTTTCTACATAGCATAAGAACATCAATATGTATCAGAAAATGTAATAAAAATTGAGGGTCAT
>NW_003559274.1:0-957 GCF_000090795.2 Amphimedon queenslandica
AGGCGGCTGACGTACATTTTTAACAAATTGCTATATCATAAATAATAATAATATTTTATTACAACATCATTGACTGTAAATTTTTTTAGTGACAGTTTGTTTCGGTATCTTCTTCCTGGGAATTACAATGAAAATTATGAAGGCCTTGTACCTGAAAACTCAAGGTGTGTATTTGTTGGATGTGTTGAGAAGTACGGCATTAGTAGTAAGTGGTATTACATGAGGGGTAATGGCAGCAGCTGTACTAATGAAGGTACTTATAATATAAATTGTCATCAGTCAATTTTCTATTCACTTCAGTAATAGCCTGGGTCCCAGAAACCTCATCTTCAATTTCTACAAGCAGTACAACTTTAGTTCCAGCATCATCTTCAATTTCTGAAAATTTGGGGGACAAATTTAGCATCAAAAATTGTACTTTAACAGCACTTGTTTATTCTGTGTATTATTATGAATTTAATATTTTTAGCTATAATAAATGACACTGCGGCAGTTATCTTTGGAGTTTTTATTCAAGTGACTCTATTACTCATCATTAGTTGTCTTATTGTCATTGCCTGTACAAGGAAGGCATTTTCTACGAATAAGTAATGAGAATTATTACTTAATATATTTCATGTAGAAATGTAATCGTCGAGATTGAAGATTCTAAAGAATTTGAATTGGTAATAGAAGAATAGACGTATGTACCTTAAATAGTCACTTTAATTTTACACTTATTTATATCACAGTCGATTAATGGGTATAGGCCTGATTCATTTGTTGCCATGCTTCCTGGCAATATTTGCATTTTTATCAAAATGTATAGCAAGTGTAGATGTTCCTAGTGGCATAAAATTGAAAGAATTAATAATTATGAATCTTTTCTAGATACTACCAAGCGAGCACCTAAATCACTCTCATTCATTGCATACCATCTGTGCTGATCTAAACTTTAAGGAAACCTCAAACATTGAT
>NW_003559275.1:0-956 GCF_000090795.2 Amphimedon queenslandica
GTGAAACAGGCTCCACTCTTAGTATCCGAAACATTAGAACTACTGATATTGGTTTATACAGCTGTACGGTAAGTAACTCTAGAGGAAGTGCTAACTCCAGCAGTACAGCAATCAGTGTGACAAGTAAGTACAAAATTTAAAAATTTGAAAAATTTTAACTCACCTTGACGTGCTTAGGTTCTGTATCAATAAATGGCTCCGCTCCACAGAGCATATCGAACTTTGCTCCTTCAGTTCCCAGTGGATACACTATATCTCCAAGTAACCCAAGGATAAGACTTACAAGCTCAGGAGAACTAGAGACTGATGAACTTGGACCAGAAGACTCTGGAACATACACTTTCAGTTCGCCTGATCTTGGAGGAGCTACACTTAGCATCGGTGTTAATGTACTTGGTATGTTCCTATTTATGAAAGAAAATGAACATTATCATTTGATACTTAGGAATTGCACATGTCATCAGCATCAGTGGTCCACAGACAGTGCCTTCAGGCAGTTCAGTTGATATCAGTGTCGTACCTGGTGGTACTCCTGACTTTACGTATCAATGGTTTAGAAATGGAATGGCCATACCTGGTGAAACAGGCTCCACTCTTAGTATCCGAAACATTAGAACTACTGATATTGGTTTATACAGCTGTACGGTAAGTAACTCTAGAGGAAGTGCTAACTCCAGCAGTACAGCAATCAGTGTGACAAGTAAGTACAAAATTTAAAAATTTGAAAAATTTTAACTCACCTTGACGTGCTTAGGTTCTGTATCAATAAATGGCTCCGNTCCACAGAGCATATCGAACTTTGCTCCTTCAGTTCCCAGTGGATACACTATATCTCCAAGTAACCCAAGGATAAGGCTTACAAGCTCAGGAGAACTAGAGACTGATGAACTTGGACCAGAAGACTCTGGAACATACACTTTCAGTTCGCCTGATCTTGGAGGAGCTACACTTAGCAT
>NW_003559276.1:0-956 GCF_000090795.2 Amphimedon queenslandica
GCTTGCTGATGAGGTGATGGTCCTGCTATTGAATGCATTGGAATATATTCTTCTTAGTGAGTTAGTGGTGAGTCCAATTAATAATAATTGGTAGTTGGTACTCTCTTGGTGATTATGATAAAAGGTACTTGAGCTAGTACTTACAAGAAATGTACTCACAAACTAACCCTCAGGTATAATAGTAATACAAGATATTACAATCAAAACAATTCAAGTTTTATTATTATTATTATTAATGTTAATGCATTATAGCAAACATGACAAACAATATCTTAACTGGAATTATTAGAGATTTTATATTACATGAGAGTTTTGTAGTCAGTACTTGTAACAAAGAGACTAAACTCAAGTGTAGATTGCATTATTCATTACAAGTCAAATATCACCTACTGGACACAACAATAAATAAAATAATGACAATTACTTTTTATACTATAGGAAACTCATCAAACTATACCTCATAGTATAACTTCATACACTGTAGCCTTCTTGTCTCCAGATCCAGTAACAATAAAACGATCGTCAACTGATATGTCACAGCTTAAAACACTACTGCTTTCAGACATCTGTATGTATAGAATACAATCATTATTTCATTGTACATTAATGTATAATTATAAATAAGACTACACACACACATAATAATAGTAACAAGTACAAATACCACTGTACAGTTAATGTTAATAATAATGGACTATGTACCTGGAATATACTAGCACCATAAGGTGTTCTCCATGCATTTAGTAGATTATCCTTTCCTGTAGTTATAAACCATTTACCACTGTGAGCAAACTTGAGTGACAGTACACAAGACTCGTGTAAATGTAACTGATACTTATCTGGACCACTCACACGAAGGACTTCAACACTACTGCTCTCCATACTAATAATACATAAACACACACACACATTAAACCATTGGTTTATCTAATACTGCTAATAATTAATAAGACTAT
>NW_003559277.1:0-955 GCF_000090795.2 Amphimedon queenslandica
TTTTTTGTTGTCCTTCTCCTTCTATAGTTCATCCTTTGCCTTAAACTCCAAACATCACTAAACCATTAGACCTTGTTACATGTAGCTAGTCCATTTCACTGGAAAGATATACATGTACATGTACATGTATAAAATAATGTTAACGCTATACAGTACATGTACATGTACATATGTACTGTACTATAGTGCTGTATTAAGTTTGTATATAGCAATGGAAGATTTAGCTCCTGCTTTTTTCATAATTTTACACTATTAATATTAATTTTTAACTAAAGCATTTTAAAAATTACTTTCTTAATTTAGTCCATGTCACTTTGCATGTAGTGGGCGTGGTAATTAATGGGTGGGGCTAGTAGTGAGTACTATATACTATTGGTAGTATAGTGTAGTTAGTGTGTGACTTGGTTCATATTTCATTAACATAATTATTGAATGTGGTATGTACCTCTAACCCTCTCCTACAGACTACCTGTCTACTTTCTATTTACTATTGAAATATATTTGATGTGTAACTGTACAGTATATGTACTCATTGAAATTATCATTATCAAGCTACTCTCTCTCTCCCTCTCTCTGTCTCTCTCTCTGTCTCTCTCTCTGTCTCTCTCTCTCTCTCTGTCTCTCTCTCTCTCTGTCTCTCTCTCTCTCCCTCCCTCCCTCCCTCCCCCCTCTCTCCCCATAGCTATAAGACAGGAAATCTCTGAAGTAGAAGAAGGCAAATACGACATTAAAAACAATGTACTAAAGGTTAGTACCCTCTCTCTCTCCCTTTCCTCCGCTCCAGTACTCCTCTCATTTATTAATTATTTAATTTATTATTATTAATTATTAGATTATCTGGAATGCTATGTACTGCTCTTGTACCAGTACATAGTTCCAATTACTCACAAATATTTATTATAATTATTATAATTAATATTACTACATCCTATAAACACACACACACACACATATA
>NW_003559278.1:0-955 GCF_000090795.2 Amphimedon queenslandica
TTGTCTTTAATTTAATGCTTGACAGTTTTATAGATACAATCAGACTACTACTACAATCGTCACTTTTTACAACACACTTGGTTTTATCATCTTTTGGTTTACATTTAATGTTTGAGAGTTTTATAGATACAGTGAGACTACTACAACTATCCTCATCTTTGACATTAAATTTGGTTTTTAGGTCTTTCAATTTAATTGAAACAATTAATTTATCATCTTTTTTTGAGTGAGGAAATACCAAAGCAGTATTGTCAGTACTACTGTCTACATTAACTTTTCTTTTTTGGGGGCAAGGCTTATTTAAAGCATTATTGTCGCATATTTCACTTTTTTTGGCGCGATTAGACTTTTGTAAATCAGTACTCTTACGTTTATTGCTACTAACAGTACTGTTACTAGTACTTTGTACATGACTTACAGACACCTTGGCATTCTTACTACAAGGTTCACCATCATCTATTATACCAGTCACTTGAATCTTTCTCTTCTTTCCTTTACTTTTCTTGATTTGAGGTAAGTCATTCCGAAAATTAGTTCTCAGTCTGTTAATTTCATTAATGCACGGATTACTAACTTTAACAGAGAGAGGATCAAATGATAATAAATGTAATCCATTTAATGTACGTACACGAGACAATGCAACATATGCCATACCATCCCCAAAAACATCAGTCGATAAATCAATAATGGCTGCATCTAGTGAGAGGCCCTGACATTTATGTATAGTAATAGCATAAGAAAGTATGAGGGGAAACTGTTTCCTATGTATATACAAATTCTTAGATAGCATAAATCTAGATGTAACCCTTTCTATGTCACAAGGTACATCAATATGATCAAATTTGATTGATATACGTGTAGCATAAATACCCATTACTGTACCAATGGCACCATTAACTAATCCTACAGTCACATCAATATTACGTCTTAGCATTACTCTACAGCCTACTGCTAA
>NW_003559279.1:0-955 GCF_000090795.2 Amphimedon queenslandica
TAAACTTGTGATACATATAGAAGTTCTAATACTGTGAAAAAATTTTAAGCAGACTCTAGTCAAAATTTGGATTTTTATAAATTTTAAAACTTGCTTTAAAATTGGATCAAAGACATGGTATATGGTATTTGGCCAGAATTTGCCAAAAACAACATAGGAGAAAATTCTGTGTTTATAATTTTCTCATAACATGTCCATATGTTGTACAGAAAGTTAAAGCTCATTCTGATCAAAATCAGATTTTCATTAATTTTTAAATTTTGCTAAAAAAGTGGCCAATACCAAAGAATTTGGTTTATGACCAAATTTTGCCAAAAATTGCTCAAGAGACATGTTTCTGATACATATACATGTCCTAATGATGTTCCAAAGTTTGAGCTCATTCTAATCAAATTTGGATTTTTTATGAATTTCAAAGGCTTGTCAGCTCATAAAGCATGCCTTTTAGCTCACTTAGCATGCTTTGTGGGGAACTAATAGTGTGATAAATTTATAATAAATATTGTGTGTGTGGCCCGTTATTAATAACTAACATAGGCTGATATAGAGCTGCAGTGGTCCACTCCTAGCAGTCTCTCATACATAATGACAGTTTTGTGCTGAAATGATATTGCCTGAAGATGAAAAAAGAGAGAGATTAAATGTAGCAAGTCAATTTAAAATTAAATTTCAATTGAGTAAATAATTAATTGCTACCTTGTAAAGAAATTAAAATATTAATAAAGTTTTAAAGCGTTTTGAACTAAAGTCTGTTGAGTTTCATTTGACTTAGTGATTTTTAACGACCTGGGGGTGTAGTCCCCTTGTCGTTCCTACATGTATAATTGATTTCACCCACATGTGATGCTTGCATATTTGTATGTCCACACTTACATTTCTTTTATACATGTTGTATTGGAGAAATAAGAAAATTCATAAAGCCTTAGCAAACACCCTCCCACGCTCCTTTTAGTAG
>NW_003559280.1:0-954 GCF_000090795.2 Amphimedon queenslandica
CAAACGTCAAGTGACCCTAATAAAAAGAGATCCATCAAAGTGTAAGGATTAGCTTCATCATGATAACTAGCTGTCTTAATAAGCATTCCTTACATTACAACAATGACAGCAATTAAAATTGACCACAAAGCTACATGTACATTGTATTCCAATGTATAGCTAAATTAACATAATCAAAGTACAAAAAGCATAATTATGCCAGAGATGGCCTTATACTCTGGAATATTAATATTCATACCAGCAAGAAAATCCTACTAGCGGTAATATACAATGTATTCGGGCTTTTGTACTATGGCAACATACCATAGTAATAATCCATGTAAGTAATAGAGACACTCTCCCTTTTCCAAATAATAAAAAACACAATAGACGAGAATGACATCCAACATAAAATGCAAAGAAGCAGACAAGCCTGAGAAAAGAATTACAAACACTAATCAACACATTGAGCAACATTTCTCACCGAAAACATACAGTAGCAAAGCAAACCCACCAACAGCACAAATAATACTCTACAAATAAAAGAATTAATAGTATATAATAGGCAAGCAAGCCCACCTGAGTGTTCTTTGAGATAGGGTATTATGAGTGGACGATAAATAAATGCCAGCGGGTAAGCTAAAATAGGAAGAGGTCAGTAACTTGCTGATATTATAACTATCTTGTACTTAATAAGAGTCCAAAGAGAAAGCGTGCTGCTGGCTCTGGAATGCTTAAAACTTCAGCAATGATCTTTACAACCATGTTAGCTGCCAAACACAAGTGTCGTGGGTAGTAGGTGTGGTGAGTAAGGTATGCTCCCACGTATGTGATTGGCTAGAACTAAACTGCTGTACCAAAAATTTAATGATGAACATGATATTGTATTAGTCTGACCTACAGTGACTAGTCAAACCATACAGTCCTGAGCCTAAAATCATTGGAATACTAGACTATAATAAATCAGGACTCATA
>NW_003559281.1:0-954 GCF_000090795.2 Amphimedon queenslandica
ATTTTATTATTTCTTTCCTTTGTTAGAGAAGAGAAAAGAAATTAAAAGATTGTGATTCCTGTGTCTCTGTTTCTAGAGTCGATGTACCATTGCCTGTTGTGCATGTAAGTTCTTCTTCAATAATTTTTAGTGAGTACCTATTTAAAATACATTTAAAGTACAATAATTAAGCAGAAATTGCATGCATTTTGACTCAAAACTAGTTACTTCTGTTGTGCCTATTTGGGCAATCTCCTACCTAATAGGTAATGTTTTAAGGAGTGTCTGACTTTTGATACCACCATGATTAAGTTTACTTTTGATACCACCATGATTAAGTTTACTTTTGATACCACCATGATTTTACCGCCATCATTTCAAAAATTGTGTTCAAATGCACTATTTCCTTCCTACATAATGGTCCTACTTTACTTTTAGAGATTTCCTACTTTTAGAGATTTTGAGTATTGTTAATAAAATTTTTCTTGAAGTGTGCAAAAAAACTTCAAAAGTGATTGATCCAGTGTAATTAAGAATCATCCAGTGTAAAAAAGAAGTACAATGTATTTGTACAAGGAGTGGACAGGGTTTTGTCCTTCTAATGGCTGGCTATTTATATTTGTAGATTAATTTTGGAATGAATATTAGGATGTAAAAATGGCTACATAGTGATAATCACCATAGTTTTAAAGAACTACTGTAATGTGATCTTTTCAGACCTGGGGTCAATTACAATTGTAATTATAATTTGTGACCATAATTGACAAAAGGTACCTTATGGCGGATAGGAAAATTGGTCTTTATAGCCTTAAAAATCCAACTTTCTGAGCTCCATTCATCATGAAGTTACTCCAGAGGTTGCAAAAAGTTACTATGTAACTTTTAGAAACAATAGTTGTCTAACAGAGCACTCACAGGTTGATATTTTTCATCATAATGATGAATTTTAAAATCCGCCATAAGGTACCTTTTGTC
>NW_003559282.1:0-954 GCF_000090795.2 Amphimedon queenslandica
TCTCACATTATCTTTTCTAGAAATATTGAAGTAGCCCAACCAGACAAACCATTACCTACTGAATGCCACTCTCTTTTTCTAACAACTTACATTTTAGTACAAAAATTAGTAGTTACCGTATAGCAGGGTTTTTTCAAGGATAAAATCTTGCAAATTTAATGAATTTTTAAAGATTTGCTCAATTTAATACAGTACAAAACGGCAGAATAGTGAATTTTGTGAAAATTAATTTTGTGAACCTCCAGATACAGGTCATTTGCAAAAATTTTATCTTGGAAAAAATGCTATACAGTACATTATTAAAAATAATAGGAGATGTGCCAACTTAGAAAAAAAAATTAGAAATACACTGTACATACGATATAAGTCTACTCACAAAGTTCAATACAACACAATGTAGTTACTGGTATAATTATTGTAAGTATTATTGTATCACATCATTGTATGCACCTACAATAATGATGCACATGTACATGCACATAATATGACATAATACAACAAATCCTCTTTCGCAGAAATTACAGATTCTATAACGTATGAAGTGATTATTACAAAGTTAATGTTATTTAATATTAATAGTGTGTTGGTTTTAGCTGTTTTTGTTTATTGTTAGAACTGAGACTGAAAGTTGCTCTATAATAATCTTTATCTTTATAACAATAAACATAAATAATATCTTTAAGCTTTGATTCAACGGTTACTGCATATGTCAGTTAATAGTGAATTGGGTAGAGGTTCCCATAGCCTTAACAACACAGTAAAGTTACTTCCAAGTTTCAACAAAACTAAATATAGTAAATAGTGCACTTAAGGTATCTCATTATTTAACCCAGCAGCATAGTCATATAAAACACACCTAACAGGCACAAATTAACTATTACATTTACATGTAAGTAAAAGATAAGTTGTAAAACAAGATTTACTAGGAAGTTAATACATGTAAGTGTACCCTAA
>NW_003559284.1:0-954 GCF_000090795.2 Amphimedon queenslandica
TTTAAATTTTTTATGTTCTTGTTTGTGTTGATTTTTTTATAATATTTCGTATTTTCGTTGGTCGTTCAGAATCCTACTTCATCTTTTTTTATAAATTTTTTATGTTCTTGTTTGTGTTGATTTTTAAAATAATATTTATAGTATTTTTTTAGTTGCAATTGTGATACTTGTTGATTTTACACAAACAATAATTTTCTTTATTATTATCATTGTTATAACATTTATGAGAGACAGCATCAAATAGACATGCTGAAGGAATTAGTCTTGACACAAGTCCTTGTTCAAGAACCTGTGAGCTAAGAGTGTCCATCTTCCCTGCTATTCCTGTTCTTCCAGGCTGTTGTCAAGTTCATAATTATCATTGCATATCATAAGTTATAACATTAATTAATTGTTTGTTTTTTTAATAAAATAAAATAACACACTTGATAAAACAGTAACATGTAAAATCAATACCTTCTTTTAGCTAGAAACCTCCACTAAAGTATTGCAGTAAGTTGATTCCAAGCATAGCTTGGTAAAATAACTTGCTTCTTCTAGAGCTGCAGATCTGAGCATGCGCGACCACACCCAAATTTTGGAGCACATGGCAAGCTTCTTTAATTAACAAAATGGCCGGCATGCGGGAGCTAAGATGGCTCGATCCAGCAGTCACAGACTCACAGTATCACTTTTTTCGGCCTCACTTGAAGAATGATCTTATGGGACATGGACCTGCGCATAGACTGTTGGAGTAGATTGGTGTAAGAATTATCCTTGTAGCACCACCAATACTGAGATACAGACCGACAACTGGATTGACAGGACTTCTGACTTGATGATGATGATGAAGATGAAAAAAGGTGGCTGAACAAAACGGCCGGTTCGCCGATTTTTGGATTTTCTCTTAGACAAGGTCTAGAGCCACGCTAGTGGTACCAATGGAGTCCTCTGGTCAAGATGAGGTCCTCTAAG
>NW_003559285.1:0-954 GCF_000090795.2 Amphimedon queenslandica
TGCTTATTCTATTTTCTCAGTTTCTAGACATTCTAACATTAATTCATTGCTTTTTTTGGCTGGCGTCTGACATGACAATAGGCAAATTGGAGGATTCGTTCCTTCACTTTCCAATTCCTTCTGTTTTTCTGGCATTGAAGCCTTAAATACACGACCCTTAAGCGTATCTACAGTTTCATCAGTGACACAGCCATGCCTACCAGAATCAAGCTTCTTAAAGAAAGTTTTGTCTCCTTTTTGTCACTCATTGATTGTTAGTTCATCATTTCTTTCCATTATGTTAACTGCATTGGCTGTTCCAAGTCTAGTTTTTACAAGTTTGTTGCTAATTTTTTATATACTGGTCTACCATTAACTGGTGGCAATTGTAAAAGGTCATGTAGAAATAAAAAATTTTGGATCCAAACCATTCATTGTAGGCAATGCTACTAGCTTTCATCAACAATAGATGTATTCTCCAATTAATAACAAAGATCAAAGAGGATAAAAATAGAGACAACGAAAGATAAAAGAAAAAGTGGAAATTAGAGGGAATAATGTGTTCAGCGTATTGTATCATTGCGCATGTGTGGTTTACAGAAATTAATGAATACATAACAGTGCACAGAATGTAAAGATAATTAATAATAAATAGTAAATACATACACTGTATCCTGATTCACCACAGTACTCCACCACCAGTGACAACGGTAAACAAACATTATAAATTGAGACGTGACGGAAATCGAACTCGTCATCCTGATCGTGTATGGTGACTTGAAGTAGGTGTGTCTTGACACGGAGAAGGGAGTGATAAGAAAGAGGGAGTTTCAGAGGGAGGATTGTGTACTACTGTATGATCTAGATGAGCAGGTTTCAAACAATCAATACTGACTGTACAATGCATCAATTCAGATCAAGGACATAATACTTTTGTGTACGAGAAACTATTCTAAATGGTCCATCATAAGGTGA
>NW_003559286.1:0-953 GCF_000090795.2 Amphimedon queenslandica
TAGCTCTTCCTATATCAGCAGTGACTCTGTATTTACATAAAATATCAGTAAACACCTCAATTTGTCTATAATTAACACAAACTGCTTCCTGTATTTCACCCATTAGTGTTTCTCCTTGTATGTAATGTGGGAGGATTGTCCCCTTTATAAGATCTACTTCATACAAATCTATAACCATCTGAGGTAATACAGACAGTAGAGATTGGTCTGAGGTATAACGAGCAAGAATTCTACAAGCAGGATGCACTAAACAATAAAAATACATGTAAAACAAACTAATAAATGGAATACTCATTGTCATTAAACTCACCTTCCATATCTATTCTATCAGCTACTCCATTCTCTCCTATTCCCCTCAATGCTGATATCAATGAATAGATACTAGGACCACCTTTAGTCTTCTGTACATCATCAGCTTCCTCTAACCATGCTTTGAGACACTCACGTAGACCACCATCAGTATCTCCTCTATTACGTGATGTGATAGCATTCAGTGTACGACGAAATAGGCCAAGATTAAGACCAAGATTACGGTAAGTGACTCCTGAATAACCGTGTCTTGTCAGTAATAACAGTACCCAAGTTAGATCAGTAGATCTAGCTATTAGATAATTTCATTTAATAAAAGGAATAAATAGTCTAATTAAATATACTTGTCAGTTGATTTGGAGGGAGTACACGTTCAAAAAAGAGAGAAGAACTCGGAGAAGTAAAGTTAGATGCCATTGAGGGCTTAGTTACTAGTCAGGCGGGTCAGGCCCCGCCTGACTATTGAGGGCTGACAATGCTCACGTAGTCACGTGATCCTAAGCTTTTCACTCTAATATCAAGAATCGATCATGACAGCCACACCTATTAGAATGCCAGGTCAGCAATACTCTTTCCTGCAATGGACGGCATCAGAACCAGTATTGCTGAGCTGGCATTCTAATAGGTGTGGCTGTCATAATCAA
>NW_003559287.1:0-952 GCF_000090795.2 Amphimedon queenslandica
ACATGATGACAATTAATGACAATGCATTGTTCTTATGTTATTAGTGATACATAAGTCTTTATTAACAAGACAAGAAGGTATTAAAAATATTCCAATATGTAATACCGTATAGCGGATAATTTCCGTGGCTCAAAATTTTCATGGATTTAGCATTTTTTCAAAATTCACGAAAATGAAATCCACGACAATCAATTCAATACAGTTCAAGATGGCTGAAAAATAGATAACCACAAAAATAAAAGCCATGAAAATAATTTTTGAACAGATCCACAAAATTTTTGGGCCGCAAAAATTTTCCGCTATACAGTATACTCTAGGGCTGAAACGAATAGTATTTTCCACTATTCGAATAATTGGCATGCTAAACGAACGAATATTCGAATAATTGAACTGTTATTGCTGAATGATTATAAACTACCTTTTTGGTGTTAAACTTTTCAAAATGATGCCAAACAGGGCTTCTTAGAGATTGAGAACCACTTTCCCTGGCCACGGCATCAGTATTTAGCGAGTTGGTAAGTAAACAGACCAAGAAACAGACTAAGAAAGCAGCTTGTGCAGGTGACATGTGGTGGGCGTGGTTGTTAATTATTGCAATAACCATTAATAATTTTATTAGGCGAATAGTTCGAATAGCAAAAAAACTATTCGAATATTGCTTTAACGAACGAATATTCGAATATCTCACTATTCGTTTCAGCCCTAGTATACTCACTGATTCACACAATTACTAATCCCATTCCTACTCTCATGCAGTCTCTCACCTTCACTACCTGTACAAATAGTAATATTCATGTGAGCCAATTTTTGTGTTGTGTCTACAATAGAATTACATTAGAGGTGGTTTAAATTTTGTGAGCACAAAAATAATAATAATTAATACACCACAAAAATTACCACATATACATTACATGTACATGTATAATGTATAACGTATTAGTGAAATTCTGTA
>NW_003559288.1:0-952 GCF_000090795.2 Amphimedon queenslandica
CGACATTTTTACACGTGAATAAAACGGAAGCCACCATGCCCAGGGCCCCGCCTTTTATACCGCACCTTCTCGTTTAAATCAAGAAATTACATTCTGTTATGATTCTGTGGTTAGGATAATTATATTCATGCTAATCACGTGCGCATAAATTAAAATGGCGTCAAACCACAAACCCACGCGTGGCTGCAGCTGGATTTTGTCTTCCATTTTGTTCTCTGTCCTCGCTTCTTTTAGAAACTACCTTTGTGGTCCTTGACCCAAGCCCAGAGGAGTGATGTAAAAGTCACCTTGAGCTGTTCTCTAGTGTAAGAGATTATCCGGTGTATAGAAGAAAGATGAAAGAAGAAGAAGAAAAAGTCTGAAGAATTTTGTAGAAATTTGAATTTTGGCCTGTTTTCCAGAAATGCTCCCGCTACATTACAGTCCACCTTAAAGGTACCAGGACAATCGCTCAGTGAAGGAGAGCTCATCTAAGCCATTTATAAGGCTGTACAATGTAAGATAAAAGAGTTATAAGTGTTTGAAAATCATAAAAACGGACGCCATCTTGAAAAATCGACCTCAATCCTACATATAGGCTACCGCCTATATAATAACATAACTTACATAAGTAACTGCAGTCCTGCTGCCTTGCATCAAAATTAAGAGTGGGGGGCTCTGCCCCTTTATCAAAATTGGGGGCTCAGCCCCCCCCCTTGCCCCCCCCCAGATCCACTGCATGGAAAAGAAGCTGAGAGCTGCCCAAGAACAAAAGGAGCAGTTGAAACTTCTGGCGGAGAGTGGAGCTGGAAGTGAATCAGTGGGAGAAATGAAAGCTCTGGAAAAAGATCTGACGTTGCGGAAGGAGAGCGATGGAAAGCGGATTGTCTGAGCTACGAAGGGAACTGCTCGAGGAAGAGCTACCACGTCCACGGCTGCAGACCACGGCTGAACTAGAGAATCAGAAGTGGGA
>NW_003559289.1:0-952 GCF_000090795.2 Amphimedon queenslandica
AGTGGTAGTATTGAAGCTGTGAAATTTTTAATAGAAAATAGAGCTATAATTGATGTTGTGGATAAAGCAAGTTTTATTATACTAATATTAGTACTGGTACTTTATTGGGTGACCAAAAATTATAATGTGATATGCATCATGTGTGCTTTGCAGCAATCATGATTGTGTTAATTTCTTGTACACAATGATTCTTCATTTGGTCATTTTGGAGTCACTAAAAGGTGACATCCTTGGGCCATTGTTATGATTGTTAACCCACAGCAATCAATAAAGTATTATCAAGAGTAGATCATCATCTACTCTTGGTATACCCTTGGTTTTATATCTAAGTATGTATTTTTATTTATCTAGCTTGGCAACACTTTGCTGCAATTTGCTGTTGAAGCAGGCAAAACTCAAGTTGTTGAGTTACTATATTCTAGAGGACATGCTAAAATGGCTGCTGCTGGTGAAAAAGTAAGTATTTTATTAATAAACCATGAATGCATTGCTTTTAAATGATGATTCTTTGTATTTTTATATAGTTTGGTATTGATCCTTCTGGACTATCTATTATTGAAAAAAAAGAAAAAAAGATGACTAAGAAGCAAAAAGATAGTGTAGCAAAGGTTAGCAAAAAATTTTGCTAAATCAGTAGAAATATTATAAGGATGATACTCCTGTTAGCATATTAAATTAATTTTGAGTTGTTTCACATTTTTGATTTTATTTTACTTTAGGAAATGTTACAAAAGTCAACAAAAATGTTAAGTGATCTTACGTTGTCACCTAAATCAGTAAGAAGATCATATTTGTAATATATAATGTAGCTGTTATAAAAGGACATTTGTGCACAAGCTTTAAATTAATCATTACACTAGAGCCTTAATGTATCATAAACACAAATTTTAAAATTATACACTTACATGTAATCTGGCTTTTTAATAATTTTGTGTCATTCTGATAGGTTATG
>NW_003559290.1:0-951 GCF_000090795.2 Amphimedon queenslandica
TGATTATTAGTTGCAGTATTAAAATAACGACCATTGAGATTTGAATGATAGCAGCTATAATACCACCAGGCACCAGTGTAGGTCTGAGCACAGTTACCACTATTACTATCATTATCATTGTCTCTTGTAGTGAATCTCCTTCCATTATGATAGGCCAGACTATCCCCAGCAGTACCAAAGTATTCATCTACTGTTAGTATTATATATTCAGTACTACCATCACTAACACTGAATGTAGAGTAGTTAGCATAAGCTGTGTTCCCCTCAAAATCTCGCAGGTCCACTCTTAGTGTGTTTGATCCTTCTTTAGTAAGACAATACGATGAACCTTACTCAATCCTAACCAAAACTCACCAGTAAGGTCACCAAATCCATTCTTATAGTCAGTCCAGTTCCTATAAAAATCAACAGATCCATCTTGTCTCCTCTGAAATACAGTCCATCCATCACCATCAGTCTCCATATCACAGTATACCTGTGATCCCATAGTGTATAATTATAAATTACTTTTAACTAACTTCAAATGGAGTCCCTCCATCAGGATTAACAGTATAAACACCACTTGTAGTAACACTATCCTCAAACAAGCTCTTACAATCCCTGCCTATATTGCAAGAATTAAACACTTGTACTATTATTGCAGTACCTTTTTGACAAGACTTAGGGTATACATTAGGACAGAAAATATATTGTGTTATACCAGTTTCTTTGATAGAAAAAGCCTGTCCTAAGTTACTAATGATACAGCACGTCCTTAGATACAGTGATGGTTCATATTTATATCCAGTACTAGCAGCCATACAATAAGATCCTTCTCCTTCATCAATGGTAACTATTAAACACAGCAACAACAACATAAAGATGAACATCTTTGACATTTTACTAGACTGTACGTGAGCTTGACAATTAGAATTGGAATTGAAAGCTACCTATTTCCCAAATAATGTCATA
>NW_003559291.1:0-951 GCF_000090795.2 Amphimedon queenslandica
GAGTAGGAAATAAGAAAGAAAGCGGCTTTTATAAGGTTTTGAATGGTGAAGTTGACATGATAGAGGAAGAGTACCAGTCTAATAAAATTTCACTGACATCAGAAGGGGTTTATGAAGTAGAAAGACTTATAGAAAAGAGAAAAATTAAAGTGAGAATGATGAGCCAGGCACTCAGTGTCCGGTAACCATTGCTGCATACATGATTGTGGCAGTTAGGACTCATTATTGAATGGTGTGCATGGTCTAGCTTTTTGTAGGGCATAGATTATTTCTTAGTGTTATGGAAAGGCTACTCTAAAGAAGAAGCTTCTTGGGTTCCATACTGGGACATTACTGAGCTAGCTATCCAGTGAGTCCGGCATGCATTTAATCTGGTAGTGAGTGATGAGACTTATCATGTGTTTAGGTTATTTCATGAACCTCAACCAGTAAAGAGAGCAATACTAGATGCAGTTAGTACTTTCTCTGTTGCTATTCAGAGTAGTTTAAGAGCTGGTCTTCTTGCTAAGCGAGCTGTGACTCTTGAATTTCCAAGGAATGTATTCAAGTACCTTTTCCAAGACAAAGGAACTCTTGTTAAGGGTAAACCTGGGAAGCTGTATGAAAGAGGAGACTTTTCTTCGGAGTTTTTCAATGAACTGCACTTCTCTTGCTACAATAAGGATGGTGATGGCTGTTTTGTGACTTTTCCCATATATATGTACAGCCATATTAAATTCTGTCATCAGAGCTTTGACTCTGATGGTAGGAAACTTAATCGTAGTTTTACAGAGACTCTTTCTTTGAAACTGATAAAGTCTTATTGTCATCAATAATACACTTATAATAATGTCTTTGATTATAAGGTGGAGCTCAATTGCATGGGTGGAGCTAGGTCCTAGGAGCGAGCTAGAGCATGCATGCATACTCATCTTCTGCTAAATCCTCTTCATCGTCCTCTACAGTCTGCTT
>NW_003559292.1:0-951 GCF_000090795.2 Amphimedon queenslandica
ACAGCAAACACAAGGGGGAAATGGAAAACTGAACACTTGGAAAAGGCTATGAAAATTCTCAGTTACTACTAGAGAAAATACTCAACACCAAAGAGCTCCACTAATACATGCATGACCACTCCAGCTTCAAAATTAAGCAAGTTTCAGCAAGGCCTGGTCCATCACCTATACAAAATTGCCCCAAAATTTGATAAAATACCATACACATGTTCTGCCTAAAAAATAATGGGTGGTCGGAAACTCTGATTGCCCCTTTTAAATTTATGTACAGACCAATGATGCTATGCTTTATGTATGGAAATTAATTATTAATTGCATGGTTAGTTTAAGTGATGCACTCGTTCATTTATTAAGGTATTGCTCCTACTATAGATACAAGGTATTCACCTTCTTTCTTCCTCACCCTTTCTCTCTCTCACTCACCTTTTCTGTCACTCACTTCTTACTTCTCTTTCATTCTATTTCTCTTACCCATAAATCAAAATTGGCAAATTTTTTAACTTGCTCAAAAATTGGACCAAAGTCACTGTTAGTACGTACTATAATGGTCTTGGGCCAAATATTACCATGATTGATAAGCAAGGACTTAGTCATTCTTGTAATTTTTCTGATACATAGTGCATGTACTTATGTTGAGTAGCAAGTTTTATCTAGTTCAAATCAAAATTAGATTTTTTTACAAATTTTTAAAGTTGCTCAAAAATTGGACCAAAGTCCTTGTACTAGTCTAAAGCACAGGGGTTTTGGCCAAGTTTCACCAAAAATGACTCTGAGAAAATTCTCCATTTTAATAATTTTTTCTGATACATATACATGTTCTTATGTTGTGTAGCAAGTTTAAACTGACATCTTTCATCAAAATTGAATTAAATTTTGAAGTTACTCAAAAATTGGGCCAAAGTTACATGGTCTCAGGCCAAATTTTTCCAAAATTTTTAAAATGGACATTTT
>NW_003559293.1:0-951 GCF_000090795.2 Amphimedon queenslandica
GGATGAGAGAGAAATAGAAGATGTGGTGGGTATAGTTCATCTAGTATCAGACAGTGTAATCCTTTGAAATGTGGAAGGAGTGATGTCATTAGTTTACTACTCCATCTTCTTATCTCTAGAGCAGTCAGTGGTGTGTTCACCTCTACTATATTCAGTGATGATGGCAGGAGATTATAAGATATGTACAGTGAAAGAGCTTGTAATGTGTTGTTGTCCTTTAGTAAATGCTCTATTACTCCATCAGGTAGAGAGGGAAAGGGGAAAAAAATAAGATCAAAAGGAACATCTAGTGTTAATGATGTTATTGTTTTATTTCTTGTTACTCCTCTAATGACACTGATAATGGTACTTGTTATTTGATTATTCTGAATCTTCATTTCTTGTAGTGTTGAATTCATTTCTATACATTTCTCAAGTTCAGTGCACTTGTC
This sequence comes from Amphimedon queenslandica, assembly GCF_000090795.2. NCBI lineage: Eukaryota > Metazoa > Porifera > Demospongiae > Haplosclerida > Niphatidae > Amphimedon > Amphimedon queenslandica. The sequence continues at coordinate 432 of NW_003559293.1, forward strand.
CATGTAGTATGTCTTGTCAACTGTTAGTTTAGTATTATCAGTCATTATTAAGTGCAGTATTTCCAATTGAGGAAGATTGAGGAACTGTAATAATACAAGACAGGGAATATATTGGCTTTGATATCCTAATACACAGTAGCACTCCTGAATATTATATAAAAGTGATGATTGTAATAATTTGTGTATTAATTCATCACTGTGTTCACCCAACTTTACCTCCAGTATCTTACACTGGGTCTGTAGTGAGTTATTGGTTAGTCCAGCAGTGAAGACTGATAGTTCCTGGTTAGATACACGGTCCAGGTCCAAGTGATTCCATTTTGTGTTGGAATTGCTTATACAATAACTGAGACACAACCAGTCAAACAATGATAATGATACTCTATCTCTATTCAGACACAGTGAGTGGTTGTTGATGGATTGTGCTAATACTTGACATAATTTTGTGTTCTGTGATTCATACAGGAGTTGAAGAAGAAGAATAGGAACATTGTCAAAATCATCAGAACTGATATGATCA
>NW_003559294.1:0-951 GCF_000090795.2 Amphimedon queenslandica
TCTAAAGTATTTCTGCCCCAAGTGCCCTTCACTGCAGGAACCTCGACAGGAACCAATCCACACGAGGATGAGTCTCATAGTCACACAAACACTAAAACACGTGGTTAGAAGGAGGGTTTTGCTTGTGCGCATGCGTAAATCTTAAGTCCCCCTACACTAGGCAACATGTTGCCTGCAACATTTGTGGTTACTTTGATCTTGTAAGGCCACAAATAGAAGTAGCCTTCTATTTCTGGCAACATGTTGCTTACAAGGTCAAAGTAACCACAAATGTTATAAGCAACATGTTGCCTAGTGTATGCCGGGGGCCTTTAGCATCACCTTAAATATCTTTGTCATAAGTAATTGCTTACATTTTAAATCCATGATTCAGTTGAATCATGTCCCTTAGCTCAGATTTTAGTAACCCTGGCCAGCAGACTTAACAGGAAAAGAAAAAATTGGCCCAGTTAAGCCTACATTAGTGTTCTGGCTACGCCAGTACAGTATGCATGGAGAAGTGTTGAACTAAAGTGAATATAATGCAGTGGTGATGATTTCATGACTTACTGCATGCGACTATAATTGTGTGTACATGTACATATACATGCATGTGACTTACTGATTATAGCTAATAAAATTATTTGTATTATCACAATCAAAATGATCCAGAGCAGATTATAGCAAGAATATTATATTATGATACTTGTTTATGATAATACAATCAATTTTTTAACTTTCTTGTTTGTCTTCTTTTAGGTCTCCTGTAATGAATACAACATTTAAAACTCCTCTTGTCAATTATATTTCTGTTATCTAACTATTATTATTTCTGTTTTCTAACAAAATTAATTGTTTATTTTACTTACCTTTCGACAGTGTATATAGGATGCTTTCTTTTCAACTGCCTTGCATGCACTTCTCAGGAATAGGCAAGTAGCTAAAGATTAATAAATACTTTTGAAAATTGTA
>NW_003559295.1:0-951 GCF_000090795.2 Amphimedon queenslandica
TTCTATATTTTTTTTGTACAACCTATTGAATAGAAATAGTGTCAGCGACCTCCGGTGTGTTCTAAGCAATACGATGGTGTGATAGTTAATATCACAGACCCTTTGGTTTTTATGTTAAGGGTACAAAACAAACCTCTCAAACTAATCAGTAAATCTATTGTTACAGGAAGACGCAATCATATTTCCAAATGAAACATAGTAGGCGACCTCCACATTATGAATCTCTATTGAGTGGGTGAATCAGTTATTGTCTTCTGTCTAACACTACTGAGATAAGGGTACAAAACAAAATGTCATTCTAAGCATTCTCATTCCAGAGCAAATATTCAGTGCAAATGATGATGCTAGCAACATAAAAATTAGTCAGGCGATAGATACCAGTCTCTTCTGCCTCCTTTGATATAAATAATGACGTATAGTGACACCACTGCTGGAATGACAGGTCTCAAAAAGACAGTTCTAGAGTAATTAATCAATTATCGGACTAATCAAACTTCGGACAGTTATATTTTGAAAACTCAACATGATTTTCCAGTGATTTTTGCACTAGATATAGATCATCACAATATCTGTTTGCATGGTAAAAATCAAAGCATTACCTTCTTTCTTTGTAAAGATATAATTTGCTAAACACACTTCGTAGATTCACACAATAATCGGCCGTGTTAACTCCATTTTCGTCACTTAGCCACAACGAAGCAAGCTTTGTTCGAAGAATAGTTTTATACCACCAGAACTTTAGTACTGACTGTCTTCTTCAAATACCACTGTAAACATCTTGGTCATCTTTGGTTACTGTTCAGGTATTATACCTTTTTAGTTAATTATCATTATCGGTCACACCCATCTTCATTAATTGCTGCAACAAAGCACGAGGCTCCTTGTTTGTATTTTTGTTTGGACTCATTGAATCTCTCAGCTGCCTTTTCTTATCATAAATACTACCTCTAT
>NW_003559296.1:0-951 GCF_000090795.2 Amphimedon queenslandica
CGTTACTAAGTAAAATTCACCCCACTTCAAAATGGCTGCCACAACTTTTGCACCCGTGCTATACTGGGAATGGTACAGTGACTTCAGCCAATTTTTGTCAAAAATGGCTGGAAAAGAATTCACCATTTTAATAATTTTTTATTTGTATCCATGTCTTTGTGTTTTTGAACTAATTTTGATCAAATTTGAATTTTAAAGATTTTTAAATTTCTCAAGAATTGGACAAAACATCCTGTACTATAGTACAGTGACTTGGGCCAATTTTCGCCAAAAATGGTTAGGGAAGAACTCTCCATTTTTATAATTTTTTCTAATGCATATGCATGTCCTTGTGTTGTGTATCAACTTTGAACTAATTCTGATCAAATTCAAATTTTTTATGAATTTTTAAAGTTTCTCAAAAATTGGGCCACAAACCCTGTACTATTAGTAACGCAGTAGCGTTACTAAGTAGGATTCACCCCCAAACAAAATGGCTGCCACGACTTTTGCAGCCTTGCTATACCGGGAAAACGAGCTCTTATGCTTACCAGACTTCTTAGAGGACCTTATCTTGACCAGAGGACTCCATTGGTACCACTAGCGTGGCTCTAGACCTTTTCTGGGAGAAAAATCAAAAATCTGCAAACCGGCCGTTTTGTTCAGCCACCTTTTTTCATCTTCATCATCATCATCATCAGGAAAGTCCTGTCAATCCAGTTGTCGGTCGATATATCAATCTTGCCTGGTGATAGAAGGCTAATTCTTACACCATTCTACTCCAACAGGGTATGCGCAGGTCCTTGTTCCCTAGAATCATTCTCCAAGAAAGGAAAAAGTGATACTGTGACTGTTGGATCGCACCAGCTTACCTCATGCCGCCATTTTGTTAATTAAATAAAGAAGCATGTGCTCCAAAAATTTGGGCGTGGTCGCGCATGCTCAGATGGATAGATCTCAAAACTGGGAACA
>NW_003559297.1:0-950 GCF_000090795.2 Amphimedon queenslandica
ATTATATAATATTATTATAATTATTATCATCATTAGCACATGTACATGTAGGTTCATCACTTGTTCCTGCCACATCAACTGAAAAACGTAGAGCAGAAGGTAACAATTTGATGTAATCTATTTCACTTATGTATTATTGTTTTATTTTTTAGTTATTCCTGAAGTTGCTTATAGAGTGATGTCAGAATGTATTTCAGAGCTCAAACACTGTGGGATTGATCTTCACTTCTTAGCAGAGAAGTTATTAGAGAAGAAGATAATAAATAATAGACAAAAGAAGAAAGCCACTGATGAACACAGTGGACGTACCACTGACCAGAGAATGGATCAACTACTTGACCTTATTAGAGGTTCCATCAAAAAAGAGGGAAAGGTTTTTGAGTATATTTTAGAAATACTCAAAGACGAAGATACCATACTAGCTAACAAACTGTATGATGATATGATTAATAAATATGAACAATATAAATAACTGTTGCTGAACACATGCACACACATTATTATTTGATTGTTTGTTTGTATCTTGATATTTCTGAGGACACAAAATATATTTTATTGTGTCATTTAAAAAGAAAATGCATTTCTTTATTATTTTAAAACTCCTCTTTCAAATCAGGTTTTGCATCATGATTGCAGCAGGTCTTTTTTGGCAGGGGGGGACAGGCTGACTAATTGCATATGATGGTGTTGTAATATGTATGACATATGTGTACATGTAATTAGTAGGTTGTGTATTTTGTGTTAATTAGTATTTACGTAAACATATGCTTTTAATTAATGTATGATCTCATGTTCCTATGGCCTTATGCCCTCTTTTGTGTCACGTACAATGAGCTGGACAGCTGTGTCCAGCTCATGAGGACTCACTTGTTACTCCATACGGACCCTTTGTTAGTTACCTGTGTACAATAGTGTCCTTATTTCTTTGTTATGTTTTTGTATTTAAGTTC
>NW_003559298.1:0-950 GCF_000090795.2 Amphimedon queenslandica
TTAATGTTGGAGATTTTGGGAAATTAATTTCTCAGTAATGTAAGTTTATTATTTTAGTGCCTTCTTAATTTATGGCTCTTTAGGTGTCTTAAGTTACAAAACATGAAGTGTCTTACTTGTGGAACATTGGTAGACTATGATAAAACAATTATAATCTTTTTTTGGTTTTAATAATAATTCCAAATCATTTTTAATTAATAATGAATAATAATTAAGTATTAATTAAGCATAACAGGAATACGTCATAATGATGCTTAATGAATATCGTTATCGTTGTCGAATCAGGTCTGGCATAGTGGTGGGCGATACTGGCCAAAATGGATTCGATACGATACCGATCGATATCAGCTCATATCGGGAGTATCGATACAGTTTTGATACGATATTTAGGCCACACCTATGGAGTCACACCCCTTATTATTGACTGTTTTCATCGATGTTTTCATGCACGTGTATCCACGTGTGTGTATTATACGTCATTAACTTATTAAAATTTTCATTATTAATATTATTTAACCATAATAATGGGCGTGGCCAACGTATCGATCCGGATTCCTTCAAAATTTCGATACCGATACGAATCGATACCGTAAAATATCGTTTGTATCGATAAAATATCGATATATCGCCCACCACTAGTCTGGCACAGGCATAAATCGTGGCTGATTCGTCAATATCGGATCAGGACATTGCCCCAAATCCTCGGTCCAGGCTCGATCATCAGTAATGATTCAGGCCTGTATCAGGACTGGTCCATGTTCCAACTCTTGGGCGTGTACAGTATAGTCAGTTTCAGTTGAGTTTGACCACTGACCCACCCTTATAACTTCTTTATTATTTATGCTAGCAATTTGAAACTTGGTATAGTTGCAAAACGGGTTCTTCCGAAAATCTGTACCAATTTTGGAGTCTCTAGGTACTCTGGAAGGTTCTCAAAGGGTTCTTCCGGT
>NW_003559299.1:0-950 GCF_000090795.2 Amphimedon queenslandica
TCAAATTTTGCACAATGCTTCCGCTGGTTTCAGAAGTTAGACTTCACATTTATGGTGAGGAAGAATTGATGGTTAATACAGCCGAGAAAAAATTGAAAGCTACAATTTTTACAACATTTTATACTGAAGAAATTGATTATCCTAGTATCACTGCTTTCTCTGATAAAACTCTACATGAGCTTGAATCATTTGCAAGTGATCACAATGTTGATATTGAAATTGATCGAGATCCTAGCCTTCATTCAGTTAATCTTTCGGGATTTTTGCAAGATGTTATGCTTGTCAAAGATAAAATTTGTGATGCAACATCTTTGATAACTCGAGAGCAATCAAATAAAGCTGCTGCTGCCTTAGTTTCTAAAACTGTATGTTGGATAAGGATTAATCCAGATAATGAAGAGGAAGAGGAGTATGGGAAATTACTAAATTATGAAATTGAGCAAGCATTTCAAAACGAGAAGAAAATTTATTATGCTGCAGATTATGACTTCTTTATAAATTTTTGGAAAATGGAGGAAAAGGATGAAGCAACTGATAAAACTGCTGTTGTTAAACGTTTGGATCTCACAAAGGCACAAGGTTTGCAATGTTTTATTATGCTTATAATTTTATTTGTTAATTTTACAGAGCAACCTGATAACTGGGATCCTATGCCTTTTGACTCTCAAGGAAAAGAAAAGCGGTTTTATCTTGTTCCACTGCCAGCTATTAGTCCTGAATACGAAACTGCTAAGGCAGCTTTCAATAAGACAATGACCAGAAGTTATTCCCAGATTCTTAGCATTCAAAGGCTACAGAACCCAGTCTTGTACTACCAGTATGCAGTTAGAAAGAAAGAAATGGAAAAACGCAATCCTAAGGGTCATCAAAATGAACGACTGCTCTGGCATGGTACCAGTCCTGATACACTGGATAAGATTAACACATGTGGCTTTGATCGTAACTTTGCA
>NW_003559300.1:0-950 GCF_000090795.2 Amphimedon queenslandica
TGATACTAGTAATAGCATGAGAGTCTCTCTCCATAGGCCACTGTACACTAGCAGGTACTACTGGTCCCTTAACACTCTCCCAGTGCTAGATAAAATTAATTAAGTATAGGTTATACACCAAGGTAGAGGTTTCTATGCCATAGAAACCGATACCATAGAAACCGATACGGAGGTGTATAACCAACTTCTATCATGACATTTGAAAAACAACTACCAGCTGCTGATAATAAGACCACAGTTGACATACATACAACATATCTAACAGGCTAGGCAGTAAAGAATCAACCAAGCTTGACAAATGACTAATAAGAGCAAGGGTAGAGCACCAAGTTTCACTCATTTTATTTAATAAACCAAGAGGTATCTAAGTGTTCCTGGGAGGTATCTAATAGATTCAGAAACCTGGTATTCTGCAATCTGATTGGTCAATTACAACTAGGCATGATAGAATCAATATTATAAAATGTATTAATGCTATTATACTTAAGAGTTTGTCCGTTTAATTATAAAATAATTATGTTAATACTAGTGATAATTGTACAGTTTCCATTAAAATAAATTATTAAACCAAATCTACATGTAATACTCATTTAAATACATTTTTCAAATTACAAGCTATACCCGTATGTACATGTATTAATGTCCAAACATGATTGATCCATGCAATAAATACATCCCATACAGTAATAAGATAACTTACTATTGTAGTATCAGACTCCAGTTGACATGTATAGACTGTATTAACATCTATATCATCTCTACCATCATCACTAGGCACTGCTCCACCAAACATGACAGCTTTATTATCAGTAATCTTTTGAATAGCAAAGCCAGCAGTAGGAGGACAACACTGACCACTAATAGTTGGAATAATCCATTGTCCTAAATAGAAATAGATAGTATAATTAGAATTATTAAGTATGACACTGCAAATATCATGTACATACATG
>NW_003559301.1:0-949 GCF_000090795.2 Amphimedon queenslandica
AGATGTTTACATATTTCAAAGATTGATGTTTTCGAACACAATATATCATAGCAAGCAATATAATAGAAAAGGCCATGCAAGGAACAATACAATATGCAGTTACTATTTATCTGACACACTAAACATCAAGTATGGTGAAATAGTAAACTTTTATGTTGCTGAATATCCCTTCTGCATTATTAATACCTTTCCAGTAGTTAACGGTTCATCACCTCTGACTAATGTACGACCTTGCAGGAACAAGCAAATTTGTGATGTTACATCAGGAAATCGTATTAGTACCATCTTTAATCTTATTGATGATGACAATCGGCAGCTCATTGCCATACCCCTAAGAAATATTGTTAAAAAATGTATTTATATTAATATTCCACTACAGGGACAAAAAAAGTCTTATGTCATAGCATTACCAAATAATTATGAGTTTCATTGATTCAACTTAATTCATTTCATTCCTTTTTTTCATAATGAATAAAATGTACAGTATAGCCATAAAGATACATATAATTACCACTTACATTCAGTTTTTCTATTATAAACAGGCCTTGTTATTTTTATAAGATCTTGTAAGATTTGTCATAATCTTATTTGACATCTTAACTGCTTGATAAGATTCTACAAGACAGATTTAATCTTACTTTGTCTTACAACATCTTGTAAGATCATACAGGTTCTTAGTAAGATTTATTTGCTGGGTTGTGTTGAGCAAATTTTTATTAATTTCAGGTACTTCACACTGGGTATGTATTTTAATTACCAGTAATCGTGAAGTCTACTACTATGACAGTGTAGCTCCAACTTACCTTGCTAATGCTACAATTCTACAAATTGCTAATATAATGCACACAAATGATTCATTCATTAGAGTGATAAGAGTACCAGTACAACAGCAAGAAGGCTCAAAAGATTGTGGCTTGTTTGCAGTAGCTTTTGCTATGGCTGCCTGCAT
>NW_003559302.1:0-948 GCF_000090795.2 Amphimedon queenslandica
ACACAAGCTTACTGTTATTATTGTTATTCTTCTTTTTGTATGTAGTGCTCTTAGCATCACTAGCAGTAGTAACCACTAGTGATCCCAGGCAGCGCCACGTGGAGGCGGCACTACATTGCTGCCCAAAAATAGAAACAACCTGAGGCCCTAGTCAAGCGGCTGACACTCGCAGGCCGCATGACTACTGAGGCCCCAGGTCGTAAAAAATAATAATAAAGAATAATAATAAATAATAAAAATAACAAATTATAAACGATAATAATAATTAAATAATAATAAATCATAAAACCTAGATCTATAACCTATACCTACACTATATAACCTGTATCCTATAACTACCTGTTTCCTAATTTCTATACTATAACTACCTTCTAATTTCTACTATATAACACCTACACCATAACCTAATATAACTATACCTGCCTCCTAATTTCTACTACAATACCTATACTATACCTATAACTACCTTCTCACTTCTACACATAACCTATATCCTAGGTATCACTACATGTTTCCTATAATTATTTATTACACTACACTGTATAACCTGTATACCTAACACTACACGTTTCCTAATTTCTACTACTAAACCTACACTATATAACCAGTACCCTTCTAATTCCTACTGCTACCTATGACACAATGATGCCTACGTGTACATGTAAACCATCATAACCTTGCTATAAAAGTACATTCTCATCTTATAACACCATACCACTATATTTATATCTACAATAACTTATTAACCTATGAATCTTACTATGACACAAAGATACCTATACCATATTAACCTTGCTATACAAATACATTTCTATCTTAATATCATACCATATTACCTATACCAAGAGTACATGTACTCTTGCCTATACCTACAACTTATAATGTATACACAATTTAATGTAAGACAAGTTATCATAATACTATACCATTATCTAATGACCTATACTG
>NW_003559303.1:0-947 GCF_000090795.2 Amphimedon queenslandica
GAAACAGCTAAATAAACAATAGTCAGGAAGTACATACTGGTGGCCATTTTTATTAATGGTTTGACTAATATGACGTCATAACTTAACCCCACCTTGCAATTAATATTTCCCGCCAGTTTTATAATATACAGAGGTATCCAGAAATGACACAAGATCAAAGATGGCATATTATTTCTAAGGAAGACGAAGTGAATCTTTTTTTTTCTTAATATCTCTGCTGTTGCTACCATTCTCAGTAAGCTATGAAAAATTATTTTATAAAGAGACAATTTTAATAATAATATTTCAGAAGTGTTTGCAATTAGCCTCACAGTTTAATGTGCTTATTTCATTTTGCTTGCCACTCTGGTAATTATTTGTCATGCTTGCGCAGCCTGTTCAAGAGATTGTTTAATTGCAAAATAATTTTTAATATTAAAAATACAATAATGCAAAAAAAAATAAACAGCATCGTTCTGTTCCACTGGAAATGATCCAATCATAAAGTCATAATGATAATCAGCTCAAATTCCGCATGAATTACTTTTCAATAACTGTGATCAAGTCTAACCTACAGAGAGTGATGTACAATGGTTACTTTAACCTTAATTAATTCAAAAATTGATTTTATTATTACAATTATACATTCCAATGAAGTTATTCCCTTGCTCCATCGTTCACAGAGGCACCTAAAAAACCAGAAGATGATAAAAGTGGCCCAATACAAAACAATCTATATTTTTATGACAAAATATCAACATGGTTTTACTAATTGACTTAGAAAAGCCATCATCAATCTTTCAGATTTCATTCTTCCATATGTATTCAACTGAATGTAACAACATTGTTTTCAAATTGAGATTTTTTGTACAATTGAATGAAATCATGCACCATCATCACACATATCCAGATAAAAAAGCAAATAGATAACAAAAAGAGCAGAGCAGTTATACAAAGTAGACAGTATG
>NW_003559304.1:0-947 GCF_000090795.2 Amphimedon queenslandica
TTTTTTGTCACAATTTACCCTTGATTTTTTTTCTCTTAGAAACAATATCTCGCGAACAAGTGTTCCTATGCAAGTGGAATTAATGCATCAAGAAGCCTAATGTTTTCTCTTAATAATACTGTTTTCTATTGTATAGATAATTTTACTATGTTCATGTTATGGCTCTTTTAAAACCATAAAATGTATTTTTTGTCATTATAATCCCTTTTTTGAAAACAAGCTAGAGTAAGATACAAGGTCTTTATAATCATATGAAAGAGCTTTCATTTGCATATGGAATGATACTAGTTAGAGTTAGAATCCATGAAGCATGAGTTTGTTACAACAGAAAAAGGGCGAAAAATGAAAAAATTTTGTTGTACCTATAACTCGTTGCAAAATAGCGTTGTAGAAGTAAAAACCTTGCTGCAGGTAGTCCAACACTTTCTATATGGAACGGTAGGTATATCATAAGTAAGCGTCCTCTTGGATCTCCATAAATATCCTTCGAAGTCCTTGCAGTACAGCCTCACTAATGGAGGAGATGGGAAATCAACCAGGTATTGGGCCGGTAACCAACAGCAACATCAACCAGCCTACGCCCCCGTTTCCGATCCCTTTCATTTACTCTATTATCTATGATTAGTCTCGCGTAGCCAGACCACACCCTCCATGCCTACGGGTGGGTCTGGCAAATTGACCATACTCCGCTCGTTCTGGTTCACCCAAAAATGGGTGAACCAATTTTTTTGCTCTACTTCACCCAGAAACGGGTGAATTGATACAGTAACTCTTGACTCTTCTCTTCTACTACCTTCTTCTTAAGTGACAAAAAGCTAGAGGAACAGCTGTGACAAATTATACATCTTCTCCCTCTCACGGCCCCGCTTGATCTATGCCGATTAAAGGGCTATCAAAGCTCTCTTCCGAAAGATCACCATATCTATCAAGTAAAAGAAGCCTTTGCC
>NW_003559305.1:0-947 GCF_000090795.2 Amphimedon queenslandica
CATAAAATAAGCAATAGCTTATACATGTATTTATTGCAATAAGTGAAACTAACATGCAACTGTCGTAAATACACGAATAACACAAATTCCAAACATAAAGTACTGTACATCAAACAATATACATGTAAACATTCTTTACATCTAAATGAACATTATAGTGTGTCTGAAATGATGATGTGATGTACAACTACATAATATATACCAATATTAGAATTAGATACAGGAAGTGCTTTTTGATCTTTGTATTTAACTTGAAGTACAAAAGGTTCTTTACGGTAAAAAGTGAGAACTTTTGAATGATAGATGGAATCTCCTTCCAAGAACACAGTCATATCTCTATTAAAAGTGAAATTAAGAATGCATTAAGTGTAACGTCAATAAAGGCACATGCACATGAAACTACATGTACACAATTAGTACCATATTCTCATACTTTCTACATGCATCTTACCCTGGTTCTCCATTAATTTCCCACAGCAACTGAATAGGGTATGGCTGAGTATCTTGTATGGCAAAGTCTCGGACTTTAAAAGTTGGCGACAGTATTGCACACTACAAAGATACAATTTCAAAAGAAGAGTATTAGTGTAAAATTACTATATCTCTCAAAAATAACTTTTACTACTTTGCACGTGTAAACAGAGGTTCTCTCTTACTTCTACATTCAATGCTTCTAATGAGTCTTTAGACAGTATGACTGTGATGTACACAATGTACATATGTTGCTAAATATACATGTAGTACATTAAAGCAAAAACTTTGGCAAAATTGTAAGCTGTGATTTTGCTTGTGGTGGCCATAGGTACATGTATGCACAGCGGACTTTATGTAAGGGGTGTGGATGTTGTAAAAACATTATTATTATATGCAGTAGCAAGTAAAGGCTATTCTGTTAGAATAGACCATAATGATGTAACAGGAGTGTGAATAAACTGTAGGTAAGGGTG
>NW_003559306.1:0-946 GCF_000090795.2 Amphimedon queenslandica
CATTCTCTTTTGTACTGTCTCCTCTGTCCTTTTTGTCTCTTTCCCCTTTCTCCTCTGTCCTTTCTCCTCTGTCTCCTTTCTTCTCTTTCTCCCGGACTTCTTTTTCTGCTATAAATAAAGTTATTTTTTGCTTTTTAATGTACAACACAAACATATAAACAACTTACCAAGTTCATCTACCAAAAAAAGGCATTATAGTTATCACTATAGGGTTACACATTCCCAACTTACCATCAGATGGATGGACCTCAATGAGGACATCCTCTATTGGGGCAGCCATTACTTTATGATTTTGAACTTACAGTTTCAGGTGTCTTATTTTATATCCTAAAGGTCACAGTTGACACTTGGTGTTCTTTGATTGGCTGTGAATGACGCAATGACTTCTATTTCGGTATTCTTCTCCCACACATTTTTATCATCAGTCCTCTCACCTGTAAAGATAAACACATATCACCTGCATGATAACTTCGAGACTAACTTTCTCTCAGCCGAGACTAACTTTTTCTCAGCCTTCCCTTTTGAGTTAGTAAGTTTTAAACAAAAATGAGTGTTTGTGTTTATGTTGACGTCTCACGCACATACTAGTTCCACACCTTTGTTTTCAAAAAAGGGGATCCATAGTTTGTATGTCTTAGCGTTACAAACGAGTTCCTCTCCTTTAGGGGATCAATAGTTTGAATATTTGGCAATCAAACTAGTTCCACTCCTGTTTCAGGGGATCAATAGTTTGAATGTTTGGCATTCAAACTAGTTCCACTCCTGTTTCAGGGGATCAATAGTCTGTTTGTTGTAGACAAACTAGTTCCTCTCCTGTTGAAAGGGGATCAATAGTATGTGCATTACACAAACTCATTTCTGTTATTCATTCACTGATTACATGGACAAGTTCTTCTATTATGACCAAATTGACCACAATTACCACATTTTCTTTGTGTTGCAGGTG
>NW_003559307.1:0-946 GCF_000090795.2 Amphimedon queenslandica
ATTACAGTGCTAATAGTAAAGGGCTCATTGTATACTGTTATCCACCCCAGTACATGTAATAAAGCACTGCCCCATTGATCTTTACTCATTCTATTGTTTAAACATTTTTCTTTTTTTATTTCAATAGGGATCAAGTTTAAAGTTGGTTGAGTGTGAGGTAGAATGAGAGTTAATAATGTATAATTACGCATGTTTATAATGTATTTTATGCATGTACAATATAATCCACACATGTCCTTCCACCCCCCCCCCAACCTCTAGTAGGCCTCTGACTGTTCTGGACTGGACTCGGGATCAAGTTTAAAGTTGGTTGAGTGTGAGGTAGAGTGAGAGTTAATAATGTATAATTACGCATGTTTATAATGTATTTTATGCATGTACAATATAATCCACACATGTCCTTCCATCCCCACCCCCCAACCTCTAGTAGGCCACTGACTGTTCTGGACTTGACTCGGGATCAAGTTTAAAGTTGGTTGAGTGTGAGGTAGAGTGAGAGTTAATAATGTATAATTACGCATGTTTATAATGTATTTTATGCATGTACAATATAATCTACACATGTCCTTCCACCCCCCCCCCCAACCTCTAGTAGGCCTCTGACTGTTCTGGACTGGACTCGGGATCAAGTTTAAAGTTGGTTGAGTGTGAGGTAGAGTGAGAGTTAATAATGTATAATTACGCATGTTTATAATGTATTTTATGCATGTACAATATAATCTACACATGTCCTTCCACCCCCCCCCCAACCTCTAGTAGGTCTGACTGTTCTGGACTGGACTCGGGATCAAGTTTAAAGTTGGTTGAGTGTGAGGTAAAATGAGAGTTAATAATGTATAATTACGCATGTTTATAATGTATTTTATGCATGTACAATATAATCCACACATGTTCTTCCACCCCCCCCACCAACCCCTCTAGTAGGTCTGACTGTTCTGGACTGGAC
>NW_003559308.1:0-946 GCF_000090795.2 Amphimedon queenslandica
CACTTGTGGGTCCTTCTCACTGTTATTCTCTCGTGGGTCCTGCTTAGTGTTGTTCACTTGTGGGCCCTTTTTACTATTGTTTTCTTGTGGATCCTGTTATTAGTCTCTCGTGGGTACTGCTCAGTATATTAGACAGTTCTGTGGATCCTAGCTGCTATTTTTTTCTCACCTGAATTAAAGCACATAGTCAGTATTAATTAATAAATCTAATTCATCTCCTCTTATGATCCTCTTTTCTCTCTTTTTTGTCTGACAAACCATTACTAACAATTTATGTACATTTTTAGTTTTACTTGATCCTGACTCTATATGCAAGTGTTTATCTTTTGTCTTGTTGCTCTAGCACTTTTGGTTAGTTACTAAAATTATTTTGCATTTTACATAATACCACTTTTCTAGGTACACATATCTGATTACTGGTCAGGTATGGCCTTTATAAGACTAGTGAATACATCCGTTCTTTCTGATAGCAAGATATTGTTGCCGTGGTCTATTATTCGATTGAATGATGAAGCAATTACGATTGAAGAGTTTTACAGAGATTGTGTTGAGCCTCGATTAGAGGGTAATCATTTTCAAGTATCTTCAGCTTATGTAGGGCAGGACAGAAATTCACTAGATCTTGTGGACGAACTCAGTTTACCAGTTTTATCAGTAGTCTCATTATTTGGGCCATTCCTCAGGTATTTAGTAGTTTCTACTTCTCCTTCTCCTGTACACAATGATGTATCTACACATAACTCTACTTTACTAACAGTTCAAGCTTATTCTGTAAATGAGAGAACAAGGAAAGATAAACTATTTAATGATATTGTTTCTTTTCTTGCATCAAGTTCAGTTAGCTTTGAAGAGTCAGAGTTTGATGATGGTAAACAACTACTGGTACTATTACGTGATATTTTTTGGTACATTGATGGCCATCATCATGTTTTTGAACAAAGAGCAA
>NW_003559309.1:0-946 GCF_000090795.2 Amphimedon queenslandica
AAATATGGGCACTGGTACATGTACATACATACAGAACCAGTAAGGGACAACCAATATTATACAAACACACCAATAATAGCTAAACAGTACATGTTGAGAAAATACTTGAATAGTGAGATATCTCCACACTGCAGTTACTTATATAACCTATGACCCTTTACATATACCAAAACCATTTGATGAAAACTAAATTATAGACCTATACCATAATTATTAACCTTCCTATATACAAATGTATAAGTACATTTTTTATCTTAATAGCGTACCATTCCTATACATACAACTTATAACATTATGATCAATCCTTAATATGACACAATGATACCAACACAATACATTGTATTAATTCTGCTATACCAGTATAATATCTTAATACTATACTATTACCTATTTACAACCATTATGGTTACCTACATCATATATTAACCCTGCTATATAAGTGGGTATGTTCTTATCCTTCATTGCCTACACTGACTTATCACTTATGAACCTTAATATGACACAATAAAAACCATATCATGTACTTATACCATACTAACCTCATTGCTATACAAAGTACATTCCTCTCTCAATACCATAACATTACCTACCTACAACTTATGCTGTATGACCACATAACATAAGACAACTTAACTTAATACTAAATACCATACCATTAACTAATAATCTATTACCATTGCTTCCTACCACATGTATATGACCCTTGTCTATTATTATAACCTTAATGTAATAAGAATAATCTTAACAATCTACCACAATGTTCATATTTATAGTACTAATAATACACAATAATAATAATTATGAAATAACTTGTGTTGGCTATAAAATAACAAACACTCACTACAAAATGCAATGCAGAATTGAATATTCGCTATAATATTGTGTCAACTTTAAAGTGTCATTTGCATCAAAATGTCCGATCACGTGCACGTAAATTTGACGTTAC
>NW_003559310.1:0-945 GCF_000090795.2 Amphimedon queenslandica
ATTTAACAGTCTCTATGTCTGAGAGCTCACGAGATTTCTCAATCTCCAACTCGTTCTGTTCCTTGATGTACTTTAACTCGGCCTCTCTTGCCCTCGTCAGCCTCTCGAGCTCTGATTCCTAGGATTAGTATACTCTAGTATATTCTAGTAATCTTTAGTATACTCATGGCTTCAATTCTAGATGCTTGTGCTTTGTGCCTGGCTTGTTCTACAGCTGCTTCTCCTTCAATTTGGCTGCCTCAGCCCGAGACTGAGCCTCTGCCTTAGCCTGCCCGGTGGATTCAACAGCAGCACTGAAAAACAAAAATTAACAATAAATAAATAAATAAATAAATAAATAAATAAATAAATAAAAGCAAAAGTAGATTAATAGTGAAGCTACTCTTGATAAGGATAGCATTATTTTACCACTCCACCTGTTAGCTTGAAGTTCAAGTAGATCCTTGCGAGATTTCTCAGCCTCAGCTTCATGAGTACTCTTTTATCTCTCAAGAGCTCCTTTAGCTTTCTGTTCTAGTCGCTCAGCTTCATGACTATAATAATAATAATAATAATAATAATAATAATAATAATAATAATAATAATAATAATTCTCATTCATAGTTGACACGCTTAAATATCATTGGTAGGCAAGCCTTTTGAAGATAGTTCATAAAGCTTAAAAATAGCTGAATTCTTGCTACCATGCTCTTTCTCTTCCAGGCTACACTTGTACTATGGTGATATGCACATATGTACATGTACATACTATACATGTACATACTATACTTAGTACTACATCCCATTCCTTTTTAGATTTACACCAATAACTGCTGACAAGGATACATCAATTCTTAAATAGAATGTTGATAAAGGCTCTAAATGTATAAAAGCACTTCAAAGTATTACAATCGCTTCTCATTAATTAGTAACAAAATGCACGCAAGAACAAGTACCAAATTACAT
>NW_003559311.1:0-945 GCF_000090795.2 Amphimedon queenslandica
CTCTCATAATTGTAAAGAAATTCACCCAAAAAGTTCAAAAAAATGTATTGTGCATGCCTTTCTCATATTCATCACTTTCATGTATAAGAAGTTATCACAAACTCTAAAGTTTACAAATACTTCCAGTAATAGATTTTAATCATCAACGATACTTTTGCAAGTAAAAATCTATAACAAGGAAAATTATTGATTGCATTGCTTACTTCCTTACTATGTCTAGGTTGAGAATATTCAAAGATCTTGAGTTGTTACACTAAATAAAGCATATAGAACCCTCAAAACTAATTTCACTTCCACACCCACTAGGACAAAGTATCCTTATAGTATGAGCTACCAAATGTATCCGGCAAACGATACCACCTGAAGAATATAACAACAAGAAGGATGGCACGATAATACATGTAAACTGTGAGTGTAATTATAGTCACACATTTACAAACTTTTCAGAAAACTGCTCTGTCCCTCTAGTAAACATACATGAAAATAGTGACAAGGCCTCCATTTCTCATAATGGAAAAGTTAACTGAAGAGAGAAAGTTTGTTTTGCAATAAAAAAGGAGACTCTTACTTTATAAAGCACAAATAGACTGAGATGGTGAGTGTTTTCCCTTTCCTTAACCGGTATATATGCTCCATTGCTGTAAACTACAGCTTCATAGTAGTACACACATAACTTGTTCTGCAACAGTTTTTGTAGCTAGAAAAAGTGTACAATGATTTGCTTTTAGTCCTATTAACCAATTCTTCAAACTATAGCAGAAAGAAAATGTAATGTAAGTGTCACACCCAGTTACGTATATCAATAAAATGCAAAACAGTTAATCTATGCATGTACATTATAGTCTTCAGACAAAAGCACTGTTACAATGTCCCAAAACCAGTTAAACGAATTTTACAACTTGCAATTTTTTCTCACATACTCAAGTGCAACAGCATGTGGATGTA
>NW_003559312.1:0-945 GCF_000090795.2 Amphimedon queenslandica
TTTTAAAATACAATTTATTGAACACACATAATAAAACAATGATATCCAAGACTAAATACCTTCTCTTAGCTGGAACTGGAAGCCTGGAACTTCCACTTAGTATTGCAGTTGATCCAAGCAGAGCTAGATAAAAAAATTGCTTCCTTTTCCCAGTTCTGAGAACTGAGCATGCGCAGCCACACCCACATTTTGGAGCACATGCATGCTTCTTTAATTTTTTTTGAAATACCATTCAATAAACAAGAGAATGAAATAAAAATAAATGGGTAATAACTCGGACACAGTTGTAAAAAAAGCATTGAGCTTAATAACTGGCAAGTTAATAAATAATAATAAATTAATTTATTAATTATATTATACACAGTTAAGAGAGTTGAGGTGCATTGGGATGAGATGTACTCCACTCGGTTGACTTACGGCAATTGAATATTATTTGTGAGCTGGTGATAGCAGACTTTGATAGTGTGAGGAGGAGTTTGGATATAGTACGGCGATGTAGATGGTTTAATATCGAATGGAGAGATGATACAGTGGCAGGTTGGAAATGGCCAAGAGAACCAATCTCAATAGATTCAAAAGAAGTAGAGTAACCGCGACTATTCAAGTCACCCAGGAGAGATATATAGTTCTCCTTAGCGTGTTTGCGTTCTCGAGCATTAGATAGACCGTCCTTGGTGTTCATAGGGATAGTCAGCTCTAGTAGAGTGATTGATTTCCCATTGATGACTACAATATCAGGTCTAGCTGTTGTATATATTATGCTGACTGGGATAGTACCTGGGGAGGGATCAGTGGTTTGAAGACCAGGGAGATCGGCATATATAGTAGATTCAGGGGATAGATTGGAATACAGCAGTTCATAAAGGAGGCGGAGAACTGAATCATGTCTGTAGGTATAGCGACCTTGGTTTAGAATGACTGGACAGCAGTTCAGAACATGATGTA
>NW_003559313.1:0-945 GCF_000090795.2 Amphimedon queenslandica
ATTTTAAAAAGAACTTACAATTAAAATCTAGTGGCTTCTGACATGACAAGGCATTATATACAATAGATTAAACTTTACTTACATCATATATAATCCTAATTTTATAGTGTCAAAACATAGATATTATACGTACAGCTGTGATGAAATAACTTATATAAAAGTATCATTCAACAGTCTCATCAGGTTGATTTGCAACCAATTTACTAAAGATTGCTGTTGGTACCACACAAAACATAATTATTGCTCTAAAAAATTGCAGTTTTTATTTAATAATACTCATCCTATATAGTCTACATTGTATTCCTGCTTATATTCACTGTAAATGGTAATTCCTCTTTGAATATATTGATTGAAGATATAGACTTGCACCAAATAATATAGAAAAATCATTAAAATGGTGTCACTGAACTCCTATTAAGAATAACAAATAGAATTCAAGTGATGGTTCAGTATTGTGATGCTTCATGCAGCCTGTAGTAGCAATTTTGCATTGATAAAGTTAAATTTTCGCTAACATGACCTCTTCTATTGGTCCTAGCATAGTTAATACGTACATAAATTCATTGTCCATGTATAGAAGTGTTTTAAAGACAGGCTATCCATGAATGATTGTCCTTTACATGGATATTTGTGGTCCTGTCGGGTCCGCATCAGTCCGTCCGTCCGTCCGTCCGTCATTTTCGGGCGGGGCGGGTCCGTCCGTCCGTCCGCTTTTGAGACCCTACCAAAAAACGGACCGGACCGGACCAACGGACCATGGTTGGCGACAAGTCTGTTTTACGGATCCGAATGGTCCGCGACATCTCTATTTTACGGACCACTTTGCTTACTGCTAAAAAAAGTGCTAAGAATTATAGCTAATACTAAGGTCAAGATTTACTCTTACTGAAATCCTGCTTCTCGCTTAAATATAAGCCCAAACCTTCAGATATTGCAAATTTAAAG
>NW_003559314.1:0-945 GCF_000090795.2 Amphimedon queenslandica
ACTACATCCTCTTGATTTTGATCATCTACTTTAAGACATACACCACAGACTTCAATCGAGTTTGACGTCATTAACATATTCTCCTTTGCTCTCTTCTCCTCCTCTGCAGTAGGCTTAGCCCATCTTGATAACGATACCCTCTTCTTCTTAGTACTTCGAAACCTTAATTGTTTCTCACTGTTTGAATTTGGTGCTGGCCTTTTTCGAATTGGCAAAACTTGTTCTCTATTATTTTTGTCACGCAAATTTTTAGCTTTTAAAAGGCAAATTGCAGATGACAAATGTGAAACCACAGAAGAAATTGTATCGATATCATTACATGAGTCCATTAAAATCTGCATTTCTGAAACTTTCCTCCGAAACAGTTCCTTGCTTTCTAAAAGTGAACTTTCTTTCCTTGACTGTAAAAGTCTAGAATAATAGGCAAGCTGATTTTCTTCTTGTACAGCATCCTCATTTGGTGCTAGTGTAGAATGTTCTGTAAGTGATAAAGATGTTGAGTGATCTGTGGATAGATCTGCAATTGGTGATTCAGCTACTACTGTTGTATCGATGTTATCATGATCATTCTCATTTGACATTCCATTTCCTGCATTTCAGTAACCCATGCTACTATACTTGAATGATCATTTTGATGTTTCTCGATACTTTGAAAATTAAGTTTGTATTCAATGTTGTGAACATCCTGACGATTCATAAGATGCTCCCTTTCAATAGTACCAGTTACACTGTCTCTAATATCATCCAGTATTCTTTCAATTGTTACTCCTTCAGCTAGCTTAGCTGCAACAGCATTCTTTACTTTATCAGGTACTCTCAAATGACATACCTCTGGTTTGTGATTACTATGATGACTGCAATAAGTGACTTTAACCATCTTCGTAATAGTATCCTCAATCACTGTCATGTGTGCAGTACAGTATTCATTTGTTTTACAGGAACCTG
>NW_003559315.1:0-945 GCF_000090795.2 Amphimedon queenslandica
ATGTCAAATGTCAATATACAGATCAAAAATGGCGAAGACCCCTTTTTATTGTCTTTATAAAAGTAGTGATGATAAGACTACAGATGAGGCTACACTTTTATTTGGGAAAATTTTAGTAAATCATGTTTCTTTTGATCCAAATATTCAAGACGCCTGTGGAATGACAATCTTGCACTATGAGTGTCAAAAGTCAAAACCAGATTTTGTCCTCATAAAGCATCTGTTAAGTCATAATGCTACCAATACCAAACTACGGAACCATCAGAATCAGACTTACAGTTTAGTAGCAGAATCCAGTAGCTGCAAGGAAAAATCTTATTTTTTGAGTTTATTGAAATCTCATAGGTCAGATAATGATTTTTTAGCATTTTCACACTTAATGAGCCCATATCATGGTTTATATGATTTTCATAAAAGGTGCAACTGTTGTTTTTTCTTTAAATGATGAGAAATGCAAAGATGTTCTTTACTTCGCATGTGAAGCAGTGTGTCCTAAAAGTATTAGCAAATTACTCCTTCATTGCAGTATGTAATTATGTTAAGCAACAATCTGGACAAACACCTTTACATTCTTTGAATAAAAAGCAAGCTGACTTTATAACTCAAGGTTATAGTAAATTTATTGAAGTATAGACAGAAAGATCTCTCTTTTGTGAGAGGAAAAGTGAATGGTTTAAGCAAACAGGATTGGCGCATCTTGCTGCATTGTGGTATCAACAAACAAGGTCATCTAGGCAATACAGCACTTCAGTATGTTTGTGAAGCTCAAAATGTGACAAAGTTGAGAGTTCCAACTTCAGATAGTTCTTGCAGATTTAATATTCAAAACAATGCTGAAAAGCTACTAATTACAATTGCATATGAGTCTGGAGAGAGAAGCTTTTACCTACGATTCCTAATTAAATACTTCAGAAACCAAGGTAATAGCTTCCAATATGTTATGTG
>NW_003559316.1:0-945 GCF_000090795.2 Amphimedon queenslandica
ATTTTTTTATACATATGGATGTACTTATGTTATGTAGAAAGTTTGAGCTGATTCCAATCAAAATTGGATTTATAATAGAATTTTTTAACTTGCTCCGAAATTGGGTTAAAGTCCCTGTACTATAGTACAGGGTCATTGGTCAAATCTTACCCAAAATGACTAGATGAAAAATCTCCATTTTTATCATTTTTTTATGCATATACATGTTCTTATGTTGTGCAGCAAGTTTGGGCTGATTCCGATCAAAATTAGATTTTTTACAAATTTTAAAGTTGCTCAAAAATCGGGTCAAAGTTCCTGTACAGGGTCATTGGCCAAATTTTGCCAAAAATGACAAAAAGAGAATTCTTCATTTTTATGATTTTTCCTGATACATATACATGTTTTTATGCTGCGTAGCAAGTTTGAACTGATTTCGATCAAATTTGGATTTTTTATAAATTTTTAAAGTTGCATAAAAATTTGTCCAAAGACTCCACATGATTCCTTTATTACATATAATTGTTTGTATTTTATGTAGAAAGTTGCAATAAAATACCATAATTCATGTGCCTAATAATTGTTTCCTTGACTACCAAACACTATACCCAATAATTGATGGGTGTGTCAGTTTGTGTGGGTGTTTTTGGGTGTGTCTCATTCTGATGTAATGTATGACTATATTCATTATTCAAAACTGCTGAGAATTCATTTATGATTATGCTTATGTTGCTGCAGTCCTCAACAAACATTTTACGTTGACAAAAAAAATTGCATCACTTAATTTTTAATTAAATCTTTTATGTTTCAACATGACATGTTTTTACTCCTCTCCCTCTCTCTCTTTCTCTCCCTCCTCTCATTACAGATTGCTGATTGCTCTTGGGACAAAACAATTAAACTATACACTCCATCATTCGTAACTCCTCCTCCTCCTATTTCATGACATTACATAATTTCTGTACA
>NW_003559317.1:0-945 GCF_000090795.2 Amphimedon queenslandica
GAGCACTTTTTAAAAACTAGTAAATTTTGAAAAAAGCATGGACTATAGCCCATGGGTTTTTTCCAAAAAATGGCTCCGAAATCACTCCAAATTTTTATTACATTTTCTGATACATATTGATGTACTTATGCTGTGTAGAAAGTTTGAGCCGATTCCGAGCTGAAATTCTGGAGTTATGGGTGGGCACTTTTTAAAACTAGCAAATTTTGAAAAAAAGCATGGACTATAGCCCATGTTTTTTTCCAAAAAATGGCTCCGAAATCACCCCAATTTTTTATTACATTTTCTGTTACATATTGATGTATCTATGCTGTGTAGAAAGTTTGAGCCGATTCCGAGCTCAAATTCTGGAGTTACGAGCACTTTTAAAACTAGCAAAATCTTGAAAAAAAAGCATGGACTATAGCCCATGGTTTTTCTGAAAAATGGCTCCGAAATTATCCCCAAATTTTATTACATTTTCTGATACATATTGATGTACTTATGCTGTGTAGAAAGTTTGAGCTGATTCTGAGCTCAAATTTTGAAGTTATGAACACTTTAAAAACTAGCAAATTTTGAAAAAAGCACAGACTACATGTACTGTATATATGGCCCATTGTTTTTTCCAAAAAATGGCTGCGAAATTACCCCACATACAACACTGTACATGTACATGTATTCTAGTTGCTACAAGTGTGTAGATTATTGTGAATTCCATCTCTCACTCTCTCTCTCTCTCTCTCTCTCTCTCTCTCTCTCTCTCTCTCAGGATCTCCAGTTTGATGATGGTGGCTCTCCTCCAGAAGACATCATAAGGCAGTGGCTAATAATAGTAAAAGACACTTTTGAGAAGTCACCAAACTGCTCAGTAGCTGTTCACTGTGTATCTGGACTGGGAAGGTAACAAGATTGTGACAAAACGTAGCATTTTAAATAATTACTATTCTGTCTATAGAGCTCCAG
>NW_003559318.1:0-945 GCF_000090795.2 Amphimedon queenslandica
TGCAGGAGATACGTAAAAGAAAGCTAAAAGAAGAAGAGGAGGAAGCAGCAAAGAAGGAAAGAGAGAAAGAAAAGGAAAAGACAGAACTGTAATGAACTACTATTATTAGGTGAAATGTACATACATGTATTCAAATGGCATATTATTATTATTGTTATTATTATTTTCATGATTAACAAGACATCATTTAAAATAGCAGTGCATGTAGATTATAATGTTCTCATAAGAGCACAGCTAGATCTAGTCTAGTATGTGAGGACTCCACTTGCATCTGGTAATGTGGGACTAAGCATACGATTGACTACTCATGAAACTGCTACCTTGTCTTGTCATATAGACAAGGCAAAAAGATAAGCAAATAGCAACCCTGTCTGTACATGGCCATTGAGATCATGGTGTACCTGAGCCTAATCAACCAAAGCAATGTACAAGTCTAGATACAGTAGATCTTTATGTACTAATGTATGGTTGAGTCTTTAGTCTATAGTTCATGCTAGCTAATAATTAGTATGGCTGGTTCACTGTGAGAGATCATATTGCCTTGGGTTGACTTTACCCCCAAATACTGATTGTTAATAATCGAGTATGCAATACAAGCTCAGATTGTGTGGAATATTTATGAGTTCTGTGATGTCCCTACATGTGTCTATTAGAACAAGAGGGAAGTGAGTGCAACAATTCAGTTTTCTGAATATTCTATATAATAACGTAATGAGCTGTACTGATGGATTCTTTATTAGTTTGTGTTGATATCATTCATGGTTGTTGTTGGCTTTTGTCATTTGAATATTTTAATTATGAGCAACTAGTAGATCTAAGCTTAGATCTAGTATGACTAAGCTTATTTATTGTGAAGAAAAAGAATGCAGAATGTTAATATAAAGCTATAGTTTTGATAGTATAGATTGGATTTATCATATAATACCATTTATGGATTTCCTTACA
>NW_003559319.1:0-944 GCF_000090795.2 Amphimedon queenslandica
TTTCTGCTAATTTTAACAAAAAGATCTACAAAATCTATGCACACCTATACATTAACTAACTACAGTATGTTAAGTTGTGTCTTTTAAATAATTAAGGATTGTTTCCAAGAAGCTCTCTACAAGGCATTGGTAGATATTCTCCATTATTCTCCATATCCTTACAAGCTAATGTAGCAATGCGATCTTTACAAGGACAAGGAGGAGGTGGAGGAGCTATATGGAAAATGAATAAAAAATAGCTCCAAAAATTGACTTACCGCCAGGTATTGTAATGATAATACTGGAAGGTGTTCCTAATACATAACCCATTACTGGATTTATAGAATATGTAAAGTCTTTAGAAGGTTCATCAACATTGTCTTGTATCGCAGTTACATTTACACAAACTATATTGGATTCACCTGAAAAATAAGTTACTGAACTAGGTGCAGTGTAGTCATCTGGAGCAACTAAATAATGACAATAATAAACATTAACATCATATCAATGTATGAATTAGTCTATGAATCTGTTTTTTTATGAAGCAGGATATGCAGAAACAGAAAATACAATTAAAATTGAGTCTTTATTTTGCACAATGTGTAGTTACTTGCTGATTGGTCTGTAGCTCCCAGTGAGATAAGTAATGATGATATAAAAACAAGTCCATCAATGGTAAGACAAACATCAGCACTAGTTCCTTCAGGGATACTCACTGCTGTGGACTCAAAACTGACAATGGGTACTTGAGCAACTATTAGAACCAATAGAGACATAGTCAAGTGTATATTAGTATTATAACTAACCAGTGAGGTGAAGGAGCTGCAAGACTATACACAAATACAGGAATGCTGTCATTATGAGAGAAAGAAACTGCAGCTGAAAAATCTCCTTGTAAATCCTATACACTCAGCACTATAAAGCACTTCAACTCTAGCAGCTATTCGACTACTATTAGATATATC
>NW_003559320.1:0-944 GCF_000090795.2 Amphimedon queenslandica
CTAGAGGATCCCCAAGTTTAACAAGTACTGGGGACTGAATTGTTTCCTATATGTACATTGTAAATATTTATAAAGCCTTATACAAATAATTATTAATAAGAATTTTTTACCATAAAAGACAATGCCTCTATTCAGGGGCGTATCTAAGGGTGGGCCTGGGTGGGCCTGTGCCCGACCAAGTCAGCAGACCAAAAAATTTTTTTCTTTTGTATATTAGTCCTTTTAAAAATATTGCTCACTTTATTATGATAGCAATGAGACAAGACTAGCATAGCTAATAGTTTTAGCCAGTGTAAATATAATGATGACATGGTAGAGACTTCCATAGCTCCATTTGGGCAATTGGGCTGCCATTTTTAAAATAATAACTACTACTAACCAATCAGTTATTAGACTATTCACATTAATTATTAAAGTAATCGAGTTGAAAATGGCTAAGAAACTCTGCTGAGTCTGTTTGAATGTCTTCCCAAGGCCAGTACTACTACTAATGAAGAAAATATAAGCACTAAAGTGCACATCTTAGCTTAATTAAAGTAATAATCGTAGTATTTAATTGACCACGCCCATCATGAATATTAATTAGCTCTAAAAATTTTTCGCGGCGCGCTTCGCGCGCCACATATTTTTTCTCCGTGCCCAGCCAACTCTCAGAGCTTAGATACGCCCCTGCCTCTATTATTGATTCTTTTAATGATCTGTAGCAGCCAAAGTATGGTTTTGGTAGACGATAACTTGGTATATTGGTCGAGATATTGTTTCGTCTTTGTTTTACGAGGTACGATCGTGGAAGAGAGGTATGTATCATAGACAGTTCATGGTAGAACTCATCTGATATGCCATAACTGTCTAGGAGAAATAGCACTTCATCGATTGTATTTTCAGATGAACGGGATGAAGTATTAATGCTGCTCTTTGTGTGTGATGATGATGATAGGGGAATG
>NW_003559321.1:0-944 GCF_000090795.2 Amphimedon queenslandica
TGTGCATGACACTTTTTTGTGGGGTGTGAAAACACACCTGTAGTGTGATATGAATTTGGTGTGCATAATACACCGTATTTTTTACAGTGTGATATTGGTAAGTACAAGAACTGACCTTTAATCAGTCCAACCCTCTTTGCATAGCTTGTGGGTCGGCTCAGTGTTTCTGGTGGGGTCATTGAACAATTTATTTATTATAATTCCTTACAGATATATGTGATCCATTATCGTATGAGAATACCAGTACACCATTACATGAAGCAGCTTGGAGAGGATTAAAAGATGAAGTACAGTGGCTCCTTAACAAGTTTGGTTATAGCACATATCATCGTGGTCTTCATGGCTGGACTCCATTACACTCTGCATCATATGGTGGACACATTGAGATCCTTCAACTACTCATCCATCAATGTGGTATTGATCCTAATGAAGGTGATGATAATAGTGTATCTAGTATACATATGGCATCTTATAAAGGCCACTTATCTATATTACAATATCTAGTAGACACGTGTGACGTTCCTCCTGATCAACCAGACAATAGCAATAACACTGCATTACTGTATTCAGCAATGGGAGGCCATTCTGACCTAGTAGAATTTCTTATTGAGAGGAACTGTAATACTTCTCAGATTAATTTTCATAGTGAGTCTTTATCATTGTTGGCTTGTAAAAGTGGAAAATTAGGATTAGTTCAAAAGCTTGAATCATTAAATCTCTTCTCACAAAATTCAGTTACTAATTTAGGACGAGGTATACTGCATTATACTTGTCGTTCTATGAATAATGAAAGTGTTGAACTATTTAAGTATTTTTTAAATCAATATCAATTATCCATTGATGTAAAGGATCCTAAATATAATAGGACTCCACTTCATATTGCTTCATGGTTTGCTTCATCATCAGTTGTTGAGTATATTGTTAGCATTGAAGGTAATGAAGCT
>NW_003559322.1:0-944 GCF_000090795.2 Amphimedon queenslandica
TGAGATAATACTGATGAACGGTTTACATATTGCGTGTGTGTGTGTGTGTGTGTGTGTGTAATAAGTATAATAGTAGACTATAGTTATTAGTTATTTTGATTAGTTTGAAAAGTAATACGAGTTACAGGATACCAATATACCAGTGCGTCTCCTGATTCTGTTTACAGTGGCACTAATTTAATTAGCTATTATGTTTGATTAGAATTGAGTATTGTTTTTGTTATGTTGAAATAAAATCATTCTAAACATTTATACAACAATAGCAAGCCAGCCTAAATAAGCTATCATGCATATCAGCCCAAGTTAAATGGATGCATGACGTTATCAGGGTGTAGAATAAGGGCCCCATATTTGGTCATTTTGGTGAGCTAATGTGCTTCATTTTTGATACATTTCCTGATTCTGATCGAAATTGGAATTTTAAAGTTATTTATTACATTTTTTGATTCATATACTAAAGAGATAGAGCCTCAACCTCACATTGTATCTGATAGTAAATCATCCCATCAGTTAGTGTTAAGTTAGTGATGATAAACATTATGTAATTTTAGTTTTATAAACTAGGCTAGGTGTAGTTTATATCAATTATGGCGGCTAACTCAAGCCAGCTAAAGAGAAATTTGCGAGACAATTTGTTCTCTTTCTTGCTTCTTTATGTACTCATAGAGTATCATTTCAAAGACACACTCCACCCCGGCACAATAACAGACTATCCCTTTGTCAAATCCAACAGTACGGAAAGCTTCTTTTTCAATAATATCAGCAATGTCTTCATTAGGGCCTTCTCGAGGATCTTCTTCAGGTGAAGCCGTAAGAAGAGGCTGGGTATCTGCTTGTAGTGACATTTGACGATGGGAGTGGCTCCTCAGTCTTGTTTCATTCGTCATTGGTTGTAAGGACATTGTAGTCCTTGATCTTTTTGGGCGGGGTTTTCTTGTACCATA